>NC_135844.1:17050000-17355000 GCF_029677425.1 Wolffia australiana
CTCGTAGATCAGTAATACTCTCTAGTGATAAGACACAGTCCATGGGGAAGAACTACCTGCGGCAGATTGGGAGGAAACCGGTCAATTAAATGAAGTTGGAAAGTTTCAGGAATTCTTACTTTCCTACTGAGTTTCTCAGTTAACTTGGTGGGCGAGAAGATAAAATTTTGGGTAAAAAATTTTGGGAAAATAATCTCGCGAGTATACTCAAATCTTAATTTTCTTCTCCAAAGCTTAAAAATCAAGGGATTAATCACGATGCAAGGGTAAGGTTCATAAATTTGAAACTAACTCGAGATATAGTGAATCTACCATTCCGATACATTGAGCTCTCGATAATGCAAACCAAAAGATCTGAGATTTTACAGAATCAGACAATATCTGACGGGTTATTGATAAAACCAGAAACCAAGAGTCGCCCCAAAAATACCTTCAAGTGAGCATTGTGCCTCTTCCCTGCCCTCCATCGGCGGATGACACCGTCCTTCAATGTCTTAAATCTGGACTTGAATGATCTGTGCAGGAAGAAAATAAACGAGAAAAGCGACAAAGATTACATTTCTTATGATGAATCTGACGACCAAAGAACGACGAACAGCACAGAGAGACACAACATACGAGTATCCCTTTATCTTGGTTTTCTTGATCTTAGAAGTAACAGGGGTGGCGGGCGCTCTGGACCTGGTCTTTGAAGCGAAACATCTCGTCTGAAATAACTGAAAACTGCATTCTTTAATTGCGGTCGCACCAAATCATCTCAAATGGCAAACGAATATCGCAAAGGAATCGAAAGGAAGAAGAAACCTGAAATGGCGACGCAATCGAAGAAGGGTTTCTCGAGATCATATTCCCCACCCATTGTTTTCGGAGATTAATAACATGGGTTTCCTCGTATTGGGCTTGAGAGCCCACTGGAGAATGAACAACTTCGCGTGTAAAAGGAAACCCGCCATGGGAAGAGAATGGCCTAAGCTGAGCCGAAGAAGCGCTGCCGGCCGCTACGCTGAGAGGTCGAAGCTTACCGCAAATCCTCAGCATTCTCGCTGAGCAAGCAGTGAAATTCACTGCAAGAAATCGGAAAAAGAGAGTCCTTGTAAATTGAAGGATCGTACATGTAAATTGAAGGATACCCTTTAAAATAAGCAAAGTCGCTCCTTTTACTCAAGCTCATTTTAAAAATTAGCATTTAGAAAATTTATATATAAAACACTAACATTCTTGCTGAAGTATGTGTTTTGTGCAAATTAAGGCTTAGTGCGTTTTAATAAAATGTTAAAGTATGTCATTTGGTTTATTCGAAAGATTAATGGCGGTCACCTGACAAAGCGGTAACCACCCTAAAGTATGTGTTTTGATGAATGACCAAAGTGGATTACGCAAAGTTAACTGACTTTTCAAATATTTGATGACTACCTTTATTTATATGAAGACGTGATGTTTTACCATCTGGTCAATGGGGAAAATCATTGAGCTAGGCCCTGAGATTTTTGTGACATGTTTATAATTAGGTTTTATGCAGATGGCCAAATATTTATGTGAATCAGATACCATTTGACCAGTGAAACGTGATGGCCAACATTAACTTATGTGCCCGCAGATAATTTTATCTGAATTAATGGATTATTTTATAACAACTTAAATATATATGAATAAAACTGATTATTTATAGTATTTTGAAGGAGATGATTTCAGATACCTTAAGTAACTTTATAGGAATTTTTAATCTTAAATTCATGGAGTAAATGCAATTATTCGATTTGCCTTCTATGGCTTATGAAGTGAATGGGAAATTTATAATTCTGCAAACTCAAAATTTAAGTGGCTATTGTGTCTTATTTTTCTCTCTATAATTGAATGCATTTGATTGTAGGTTCTGGGAAAATTGTAGAGTTTCCCCTTCTACTTTAAAAATCCATAAAAGCAAATCAAGCCATAATTTTCGAATTCTCCTATCTCTCCCTCTTCTAGTGAAAAATCACACTACGAAAAGAAAAGCCCTGCATATAGATAAAGATAGGGATACGTTGGCCCAGACAGAGATGACACAATGATTATTGAGGTTCTGACGTAAGGTATTTTACTGCAGGTAACCTTCGAAATGTTTTTTACTGATTGCTTTCCGATTCGGATTATCTTCTGATTAAGAAAAGAATTTGCAATTCTTGCCTCTCCGTCGCTTCTTCGCTCCTAAAGTCGCGCCTTCTTCTGATTAAATAAATAAAATGAAATGTTCTTTCATTCTTCGTTTCATCCCCGCTTGTAAACTCGCGCCTTGTGTCCATTCTGTTTGATTCGTTGCGCGCCTTTATTATATTTAGCCATTAGCATAAACTTACATTATTTTTTTTTGAGAAAATTATCAACACTAAGTTTATTTTTAACAACACCATAGATCCATATTATCTATTATCATGGCATTTTATGAAGATTTCAGAAGTTAGAAGGATAAACTGTCGAATTCATATTTCAATGAGCCTAGTAGGAAGATTATCATTCGAAGATTTTTGCTAATTTGGAGGTTGTAAATAACATTTATACAAATCCATATGCTCCATAATCGTGCCATTTGATGCAGAATTGAAGAAATTACAAGGAGAAATAATGGTGGCTTAGAATTCAATCCATCAGCAGCTTGGTCTGAAGATCGTCAATGGAAAATTTATACTACTTTTTCAATAGTTATTGAACAATAATGTTATTGGCAACATTCATTCAAATCCATGTCACCTCTAATCGTTCCATTTGATGTAGAATTAAAGAAGTTACAGGGGAACAAAGTACATCATTGTAAAATTGTTGAGAAAAGGAAATAGCCAACTTGTGAGACAATTTATAGAAGATTCACTCAAAGAATCATCGAGAAATCCACTCCAGCTTATTTTTCAAGATATCCTTGTTCAGTGGATAGTTTATCATAAATTTCCTGTAGTATTTTAGAATTTACACAAAAGAGAAGGAGAAATCATCTTCAAATGAAGACTCTTCGTTACCACATGTCTTCAATTGACAGTAAAATTTATCTTGAGAAAAAGTTAAATATTGAATGAATTATAACAAAATGCTTTAATTTACCTTGCTTCAAGATGCTTCAATATTGAATGAATTATTCCATTGAAATACCTTCAATGACTATTTATTGTTGAATACCCTTGCAACTATATTTGTTTTAACAAAACGTAAAAATTTTAAGTTTATCCTAGTGGACTTTGGGGTCAACTAGGTCAAGACTTTGAGTGAGAAAGAGGAGAAGGATTTGGGGGAAGAGTCAAAAAGAGATATGGCATCATTACTATGTGATAGAGTTTAGGGGTGGAGGATGACAGAGCTTCACCAATATTTTATTTTATTGGTATCCTCATTGAGCATTATTTCCAAGTGTTTTATTTGGGGGACATTCACGCAAACTTGGTTAGGGCTTATCATCCCCTTAGGCTGGATACCCCCTAACAACATTAAGGGCTAGCCAAATATGTATGTAAAAAATTTAACTTAATCTGTTCTATTCTCTACCTCATTCCCTATATAGCTAGAACATATTTCATGTAGTTGACTACATTAAAGTGAACAAAATTTAGAGGAGCTGATTCACCCCTCTTGTTAGGTCATCCGTGTTGGGTTCTAAAGGCCTAGATCTGGATGAAGAAATCGAAACAATTGCAGCGGAAGACTTGAAAGGAATCGAACAACATCATTAAAACCATGAAACGGAGTACCTTTACACGGATCATATCCATGATTTCTTGGATCTTGGAGCAAGCCGAGTTGAGCTAGTCAAATGTGCAGCCTCTAGATGTATCCACGTAATCCGCGGCACGTCGGATCTCCTCCTTCTCCTTGACGAGCCCCGTTCTACCTCCAACGTCGTCGCTACGCCATTCTGATCGCATCGGGCATGGAGAGGGGTGTAGGGATAGTGGAGAAGAAGGGGAGAGGTCCTTGAACAATTCTGGCCTGGGTGAATTTCGTTCAGGGCCTTCCCCTATTTATACTAAGTGGGTATTTTTCATAAAACCCCTAAAACTTAAGTATATTTTCTGACGTCCAAAAAACCATTTGCGTGTGACCCTCTCGGTCCATGTATTAGTCTAGTTAAAGACTCCTGCGGCCCAATAACCTTTATTGGCCTTCCAACTTAATTAACTATATCAACATGTAGATTCATAAATGTCAAATCGATTTAGCCCAATCGATAGGGCAAGTCTCCAACACGTGGCGTGCCACGCTACACCTTGCGCTCTGGAAGATACAAAGGAGTGTGTATCGACTCACTCATTGAACCTGTTCGTCATCGGTTATCGTGTACGTATAGTCCCTCATCCGCTTGACGCTCCTTGGATGACTTAGGGTATGGTCAACTGTCAAACCCTAATCGGTCATCCGAGTTAGTACTTATGCATCCAGAAATCATCGAAGAACTCTTCTCCGATATTTCACTAGCTTTTCTAAGGACTTCATTGCATCGTCTTCCTTGAGCTGTCATCTCTTATATCAAGGGAGGACATCTTAACCACTCAATTATCTTTGTGAACATCTTGGTGCACCCAAATTAAGACTATTTAGAATCCCATGATTAGAGACTCGTTGGTCATAGTCAAAGTGCAACAGTCCATACACAAGACGTCTTTGGTGTCTCAGGTCTAAGGACCACTTACGCAACTATGACGTGAATCAACCTGATTGACAGTTCGGTATAATACCATTCAGGGATTCGTACGGATCAATTCAGTGAACTCTTTCCACTAAAGAGCACCCACTATCTATCCTTAGTGTCTCCACTCTAATGGCTATGGAACCAGCCATACTCATCATATGAGTGAAGCTAGATAGTGCTATTCTACCCGGGTACTTTGATGTCCTTTTCGCATATCCTTTGAATAGGAATGTTTAGAACATATCCTTAAAGACTAGTGATCCGTATTACGATCTCATCATAATTCACTAATTCAGATCATGTATTCATGGACTTCATTATAAGCATCACACGTGCACTATGATGAAAATGCTCTATTAATGAACATGGAACAAGATATGGAATGTGTAGTTGGCTTGCTGACTGCATATGTGTCCACCAATCCCTAAGCCATCTAAAAATATAACTTGTATCAAATGCTAATATGTGCAATGAAAAATTGACAATGAGTTATTAGGAATATCTTTGTATCGTAATATTAGAAACAGACACTCACTTGTCCTTGACCCTTTTATCCCTTGTTATGATGGACTTCTTTTCATTGAATATCCAGATAATATATGCATGTTTGTGTAGATATATGAAATTATTTGGTAGTTTGATTTTTAAAAATATAAAAAATTTACGCTATTTTTTTTGGCAAAAAACACGGTGTCGAGTATAGCCAACCCTGTGGTTGTGCTCGTAGACCGATCCATCTGTGCCCTGGACGCCACCTAGGGGGATTTTATTTATAAAGTGAAGTGTTTATCAATGCTCATAGGCGTGGAGCGAGTATAAATATCCCAATTACACTCGGATCCCACTCGTCCACAGCCATGTGCAGAAAAGGAAAAGATACATAAGTGATCCTGGCAGGTGCTCGGTGAAATGCTCGCGTCGACGTCTCATTGGTGATGATGATAGAGCAGTGTTGGAGTTTTCCTCGCCTCTGACAAGTAGCAATGATGAAGTACGTGGCGAGGCTCCATTCGAGGTGGGCGTATTCCACCCTACTAGCTTGAGATGATACGATTTCGGATTAGCCGGATGGATGAGCGCTTCCACCTCGAGTGTTCCATGAAATCTGCCAATCCTGCAGGCCTAGCGGCAAGAGTATGCGACGTGTGCGGAGGGTCGGCAAGCCGAGACGGTCGACGGGATAGCAGCCCCTAGCTGTTGGAAGGAGTGCCTGCCAAGAAAGAAAAAGAGAAGAAGGGGTTCATGTGTGTACTGCGTGGTTGGCTAGGGCATCTGCTGTCTGGTTGCCTTCGCGTAACTGATGGCGAATGCTAATTGTGCGAGGTCGGCACCACACGATGTCCTGCCATACACGGTGTAGTCTCCACTAAGATCATCTACCTGCACGGAGCATGTCAACTAACACTTGTGAGTCCGATTCTATGACGATATTATGAAGGTTTTGTTCCTTGCAGAGGAGTAAACCATCATGTATCACCGTAGCTTTGGCTACTGTGTTAGTTTGTACACGATAGAAAGAGGAGAAAGCGAAAAGAATTCTCCCTGTATGATCCCGAAGGATACCACCTCCCCCTGCTGGGCCTGGGTTCCCTTTGGACGCACCATTCACATTCAATTTAAGGATGCCAATTGGCGTTGGAAGCTAATAGATAACTTGTACTTGAATGCGGATGGGAGCAAGGGTCGCCGAAATGCCCTAGGAGCGGAGGAAGTCGCATGCAAGTAGTGAGCTGCGGGCTCGAGGGGGAATGAGTTGATGGGTACGTCTTAGCCACATCTTGACCTGACGCATAATATCCACTGCTCGCATGGGTGTACCTGCAAAAAGAGAAGAATTTTGCCCCTTCCATATCTCCCATAATAAGTAAGCTATTGTGATGTGTAGGATGAGGCTCCGTTTGGAGCATGTTGGCGAGAGGAAGAGCTTGCCAAAACACTCTAACAGGGTCAGTGGACTATGAGAGAGTGGACGCCAAAGGTGTGTAATTTGGCGCCAACAGTCTAAGGCTGTCTCACTATGGAAGAAAAGATGTTCCATAGTTTCAATATGGGGGGATGCTGGACAGTAGTGGCAACGGGAACTGATAGAATGACCAAGATGAATCAGTCGGTCATCAATCGGAAGGCCACGATGTAGGAGTCTCCAGAGGAAAAAGGAGATATGAGTAAGGATCGCCGAATGCCAGATGCGGCGTCCCTAGTGCTGGATGGGGGGTTTCTCATGGAAATGCTCCCAGGAAGAATTGCATGAGTACGCTCCATCGAGCGTGAGCGTCCAAATGGCGTGATCGGGATTGGACCCGATTGGAGTACTCAAGACCTGGGATAACGTGGGGGGGGGGGGGGGCCATGCTGTAATTTACGCTATTTAAAGATGTAGAAAATGGGATTAGATGTACATTGTATTCAGCACAATGCATAATAGTCATTCTTCATAACTAGTTAGAGGAATAGTTATTTTGAATGTTTGTGCCAAAACATAAAACTATTTCACATTCTACTTCAATATTATATTATTAGTTATTTTATCAAATCGAGTTGGTCTGTGTGGTTGTCCGATTTTAAAAATCTTGGTGCAGAACCTTTTGAGTGTTAACCTATCTTTTTCAGCATTGGATCTTTCTGGTTTAGGAGTTAAACCATCACTGTAGAAGTAAGAAAATATAATTTTGGGAAGTTCTATATTGGACTTTTTCTTGTCTCTGTAACAATTCCTTGGTCAAAACATAATTTATTTAAATTGATTTTTTACATATATTTATCTATAGAACATTTTTTCTCCCACTCCTCACGCCTCAGAACCTTTTATCCCTCAAAACCTTTATTTTAAGGGTCATATTTTTCCAAAACATTTTATTTAATTCATATATATATATATATATTACTTTTTTTCTTTCATTTGCTTTTACTGGAATACTTTTATTTCGTTTTTAACTTCATGTGATGGCCAATATGTCAAAAGCAAAGACTTGTTAATGCAGGGAACAAATCATATCGTGCTATTAGTTGGAGATGATGATAAGTAATTGGGAAGTCTCCCTATTGGAATACATCTCTCTCCTCGTGTTTTAAGAACATGTGGACATTTCAAAAAAAGTTTAGCTATTGATTTATGCATGCACTTTCTCATCGTACTCTTACTGTAAAAAGGTCTCCGATCTCCAAATAGTTCTAGTGAGTCGAAGAGCATCAAACTAGAGAATAGAAATAGGAGAAATCTCAATCATTTTTGTGAATCCTCCCAACATTCCCATGGTCACTGCTATGTTTGTAAATAAGTTTTATTTTTATCGGATTGCATATTTTTGTAATCGTTTTGTCGATACATTCCTAATTAAAATGACTAGAACATATCGTTTTGCTTAGAAACAAGGAAGATCTCATTTTTTTCTTGAGATTTCTGGAAATCACTAATCGATTTTTCAAAAATTTTTTGTATTTGAAAATTTAAATATATCTAATGACCAGGGAAAGTTCAAGTGAGGGTTAATATAGTCATTAATTGTTTCCCTTTTCTGATGGAAAACGTAATATTATGAATTTATAGTTGATATGTTATGCTTATTATTAAATACTAGTTCTCCTGACTGTGGACGAATGATTACCTTGAAGATAAAATTACTGTATTTGATCATAAGTCAGCTCAAAGTTGATTCTCTACGACAATTGATGCTCACAGAAGCTCAATGAAAGTTCAATAATTGAATATACATGCTATAATGGCATGAACAAATATGAATTCAAGTTATATCGATATTCTTGCACCAGATTTTATGAAACCCCCTAAACCTATCACATTCCACAAGATCCATTTCTATTAGTTATTACTTCAAAAAATCTATCTCCGTCATAATCTCATCGCTCGTGTCCTTTAGATACGTTCAATGTCAAGAATTTGCCCCTTTTTCCTTATTTTAACTTTCAACCCTTCTGAACAACTCTTTTTCAGACCAATCTTCCAAGTTCACGATTTAGCATCTACTTGCTTACTCAACTAACGTTATTTCCTAAAATGAGAGGACCTCAAAAATAAAATGCAGCAGAGATGCGATCAAAAATTCCTGCTGGATGGGACCATAGATTAAATCAATCTTACTAATATTATGGAGACAAATATGTCATTAAAAAAATGAGATAAATATGGTTTACCTCGTAGATTAAAACTAGTTCACTTCTTCTTTTGCAATGGTTGCTGACAAAATAATCTTATAAAAAAACAAGAATAAACTCTGAGAGAGAGAGAGAGAGGGAGAGAGAGAGAGAGAGGAAGAGAGAGGGAGAGAGAGAGGGGAAGAGAGAGGAAGAGAGAGAGAGAGGGAGAGGGAGAGGGGGAGAGAGAGAGGGGGGGAGAGAGAGAGAGATGGAGAGAGAGAGAGACAATTAATTAATAACTATTAGGAGAGGAAAGATCGGGAATGAAAATTCAAAGGGATTATGACATTTGAAGGAGAGAGATTTAGCAAAAATCATTAAATAGTGTCGTGGAGTAAGTATGAGAGAGAAATATGGGAGACAAGGGGAAAAAAATAAAAAAATGAAAGTCTGCAAATGGATTTTTAAGCTTAATTTCATCCAAAGATGCGAGAGAGTTTCATTTGCAGAAGAACAGCGAGCGGAAACCCACAATAGGGTCTTTTAAAGACGGAGATGGACTTAAACCGAGATCCTTCCATGATCTCTATACATTTATCTGAACTAAATCTCAACTTCTCAAGACAGTTCAATAGCCATGTACACACAAAGTTACAAAGAACTGCAGTCAAAGCCCGGATTTCACATCATGGGCCACATCCATGGCATCAAAACACAAGTGAGAAAAAAAGTTGAGAAGATACAAGAATATAAAGAGCAGCCCAAGGGAAAGTAGATAAAGATTCTTAGCAAAGTCTAAGTTAGAAGTGAGATAAGGGAAGAGGATGCTGACTTAGTCACCGCTGGCGCAACCGCGGCAGCCGCAGTGGACACATTCAATCACCTTTTCCTCTCGTAAATGCCTGGGCACCCTACACACGCAGGTTGTCTGAAAGTTGTGATCCCGCGGCTGCATGCAACGTAGGCAACAAAGCCGCTCGTATCCCGACTGCAAACCATCCCATCCGCGCATTACACCAACATTTATACTGAATTCTATTCATAAATGTTATATAAACTTTATATAAAATGGCATAATTTAGTGTTTCCGGGCCAACAATGAAGTTGTCATTGTCTTCCTCATCCTTAGTTCACACATGGATGAAGATGATGAAATTGTCATCATCATCATCATCGTCACAAGTGTGTGACGATGATATTTTTTCATCCTCAGCCAATCCTTAGTTCACAAGTGTGTGACGGCAACTTGACGGATGATGTGACGGTGACAAAATTAGGGGCCTGTGACGGTGACGGACGATGAACTGGGCGTGACGGTGATGCGACGGTGACGGAGGGCCTCAGACGAGTGACGTGACGGGACGGCCGTCACGGTTGATGGCCGTGATGAATTTTTAAAAATGACCAAAAAAAATTAAAATTGTTAGATTTAAGCTTTTCGACAGACGAGATTTCGCCATATGGTGTTGCTAACTCGATTTCTCGGCATTTTGCAGAATAGTCCCTGCATTAATTCGCGCGCACAAAATGATGCCGTCCAAAGATAATTAGAGATATGCCCCTCCAATTCTCTCTCCCGTCACATGTGACAGTGATGCCGTCTGGTGACGGGGACGTGACGGGGACACAGGAAACCATGACCGTGACGCGAACGTGACAGATTTTTTTGAAATCCTCGGACGTGTGACAGGACGGTGACGTGACGAAACTTTCATCACGTCACCGTCTGTCACGGATCGTCATCCGTCCCGTCACATCCGGGGAGTCACGTCCTGGGACATGACGTTCCCTATTTGAGACTAAATTTTAAGCCCTAAAAATTAAATTTTAAACCAAAAAACAAATTATTTTTGAAGAAACTAAAGATGTAAAACATAAAATCATCCTGGCATGGACGAATGATGAGGGTGATGAAGAATTAGTCATCTTCCTGTAATCATTGTCATGTAGGACGCTGAACCCCAATGACACCAATAGCAGTGCAAAAAGGAGATAAGACTGAAACTTTGCAGTTCTCAGAAGAAATGAATAAAAACTCAGACAGAGTAATGAGATTCAACTTGCAGATTCGTTCATGCGTCTTGCTTTCAACAAAACAAGCACGACTGCCTTCTACAGAAATGTTTAGTTATTGGAGCCTAAATATTTGAGACAATTTATACGGAATGGGCAACGAGCTGAAGAAATCAATAACCCAAGATAAGTTTCTCTGACTCAGAAGCGATCCATTTTTATGAGGAAGAACGTAAACGCTTTCATTTGATTACATTAAACTAAAAAAACCCTTCTGATCTTCTCAGATTTAATTCCAGGATGACTGCAGGAATAAGGTAGCCAAGATTTCAGCACCAACCCACGTCTTATACCAGGGGAATCAAAAACTAAAGGACATCTCACTAGCGACATTGAAAACAAAATCCAAGGATACAAAAACCTAAAGTGAGATTGAGGCCGAGGAAGAACGAATTACGCACCTTCTTCCACTTTGCAATCAAATTGCGATCCGCGTATCCCTGATCCAGGCAAAACTCGTACAGCTCTTTCGAAATTTCCTTCCTCCGGACGTAAAGATCATAAATATAACGACTTTTCTGATGGGCGATCTTGAAAATAGGCCAAAGAGCCTCACACTTTCTCTTGCCGTCGTGAGGATCGTTTTGAGCTGCGCGATCAAAGGGGAAATCAAAAGGGGACCATCGCAAACAAAACATTTTTTAAAAATCAATCGTAAAGTACCGCGCACCCTCTCGCATCTTCTGCTCGAGTTCGCGCAGCGTGGGCTCGATGAGCTCCCATCCATCTGGGTATTTGACTCTGCTTGTCTTGACCTTCGGCATTTCCGCCTTGAATCCTGCAAGCAAACTTCACGGCCGTCAAAAAATTGAGGAGAAAATTGGAGAGATTCAAATACAAGCCGCGGAAAAGATCATAACCGGAACCGTTGATAATCAGAAATCGGAGATTCAGCAGGCGTGGATCGTCGTCTTCTCAACCTTCTGGCTAGGGTTGTCGCCCGATCCCTGGGTTTACGGACGTAAAACTATGATTGCTTGCGCGGTAAGGAAACAACAGGGAAACGAATATATATAGCTTTTCAGTTATCTGAACTTACGTAAACGTTTGAATTTTAATATCCGGAATTTCCGCCCATCAAATAATAATATTTCCGGAAGTATAGGGCTTGAACAAATAATCGAGTTTTGAAACAGTAAATATTCATATCGAATGTTATCTCCTATCAACTATTACTAAGTGAAAACTTGAACAAGATAATTGTACATTTAATTCAAAGAAATTTCAGCATACTGGATTTATGATTCTCAGCTAAAGGAATATTAGTTACCAAGCTGCCTACACTGTGCATTGATGTAGAAGTCCCAGCCATTGTAACAGTGTTGTGATAGAGTGTTGTGCATTGATCTATTCAACCATAATACAATAACTTTCCAACATTATACAATATGTTTCTTGAATGTTATCTAATAAATCATTTCTTACGTGTAAACTGGATCTAGAAAAAATTATATTTAATTCATAGTAATTTTGTCTCTTTTGCATATTTGAATTTATGATTATCAAGTGACTGGATAGTAGTTCACTAGCTGCCTATTTATAGCACATATGAATAAGTTCATCGCATTGAAATAATTTTGTGATAGAATGCAAGGATGAAAAGAATATCAAAGATATGAATAATAAGTACCAATCTTGCCTATCCCTTTGTTACCCTTCACTATATTTTTTGTTTTGAACATAATCAAAAAGTGTGAACCATAATATTTTCAACCTATCTGATTTTGCCCATTGTTCATATCAATTTTCAATTGGCCTAAATATGACATTGACATTTACAGGACTAATGGCAATTCTTTTGAAAAGGCCAAATACCTTGGATTTGTTTTGACCTAGTGATAACATGCAGATTACTTATAAAACATCAAATATATTACATAATAATATGTATCAAAATGACATTGTTTGCCTGTTATCATTATTCAAATTAAGAAAATAATATTTATGTGATTTTATGGTTTTTCCGAAATTTAATGTATTATACATATATTTCTAATTTAGATTGATTAAAATATTTATTTTACAAGTCAAAAAATATTTGTTTGGAATTACTAAAGACATTTATAAGTTATTCTACACTTTTCCAAAATTTTCTGACAGGTAATTTGTTCAGAAAAATATTTTTAGAAGTTAGAAAATATATGTTTACATTTATTAAATACATCCAATATATATATATATTGGATTGGGGTTTAATCAGCGCTTCCCAAGTGTTAGTCCCTATTTGGACAGTTTTGGCCCATGATTGGCTCAAACAATGATTGGAAAATAAATCATTAGGGGATTGAAATTTCTGATGCGAAAATGATTCAGCCATTTTTTCTTTTTTTAATTAGGTCAATGATGTGGTGTTGGTTTTATACAAAAATCAGCTCTCTTTTTGAAATAAACATGGTGCGACTCACTAGAAAGACTCCAAGTTGGAAAAAAAGTGATATATATATATATACATTTATTATTATGAATGGAACCTACATAGAAATATTTATTTAGCCTAAGAGGGTGGCATTTTTGCTGCTGAAATCAACAACATAATGGTGCTTAATTTTTATTTATTTTTTTAATGATTTAACACTTTTTGTAGCACCCATGATATTGATGGAAATAAATGTGGACGGCAAGCCAATCACACATTCCACATCTCGTTCCATATTCATTAATACAACATATTCATTATAATGCACGTGTGATGCTTATAATGAAGTCCATGAATACATGATCTGAATTAGTGAATTATGATGAGATCGTAATACGGATCACTAGTCTTTAAGGATATGTTCTAAACATTCCTATTCAAAGGATATGCGAGAAGCACATCAAAGTACCCGGGTAGAATAGCACTATCTAGCTTCACTCATATGATGAGTATGGCTGGTTCCATAGCCATTAGAGTGGAGACACTAAGGATAGATAGTGGGTGCTCTTTAGTGGAAAGAGTTCACTGAATTGATCCGTACGAATCCCTGAATGGTATTATACCGAACTGTCAATCAGGTTGATTCACGTCATAGTTGTGTAAGTGGTCCGTAGACATGAGACACCAAAGACGTATTGTGGATGAACGGTTGTACTTTGACTATGGCCAACGAACCTCTAATAATGAGATTCTAAACAGTCTTAGTTCGGGTACATCAAGAAGTTCATGAAGACAATTGATTGGTCAAGATGGGATCGTCCACCCTCGGTATAAGAGGTGACAGCTCAAGGAAGACGATGTGATGAAGTCGTTGGCCAAGGCAATGAAATATCGAAGAAGAGTTCTTCGATGATTTCTGAATGCATCAGTACTAACTCGAATGATTGATTACGATTTGAAAGTTGACCATACCCTAAGTCGTCCAAGGAGCGTCAAGTGGATGATGGATTATACGTACACGGTAATCGATGACGAACATGTTCCATGTGTGAGTTGATACACACTCCTTTGTATCTTCTAAAATACGAGGTGTAGCTTGGCACCCCACATGTCGGAGACTCGACCTATCGATCAGTTAAATTGATCAGACATTAATTAATCTATATGATGATATAATTAATTAATTTGGAAGGCCAATAAAGGTCATTGGGCCGCTGGAGTCATTAACTAGACTGATACATGGGCCTAGAGGGTCACACGCAAATGGTCTTTTGTACGTCGGAAGATATACTTAAGTTTCAAGAGTTTTCATGAAAAAGACTCACTTAGTATAAATAGGGGAAGGCCCTGAACGAAATTAACCTAGGCCAAAATTATTCAGGGGCCTTTCCCCTTCTTCTCCCTTCTCTCCACACCCCCTCTCCAACCCTGATGCGATTGGGATGACCTAACAACGACGTTGGCGGTAGAACAGGGCTCGTCAAGGAGAAGGAGGAGATCCGACGTACCGAGGATCTTGTGGATACATCTAGAGGCTGAACATTTGAGTAGCTCAACTCGGCTTGCTCCATGATCCAAGAAATCATGGATGCAATCTGTGTAAAGGTACTTCGTTTCATAGTTTTAATGATGCCGTTTTGAATCTGTTCAAGGCTTCCGCTGCAGAATGTTTTGATTTGTTCATCCATGTCAAGGCCTTTAGAACCCAACAGATATGTGCCGCCAGGCCATTGGCTGGTAGAGCAAATAAAGAAAATGCTCCCCCCAAAATCTGATTGTTGTATTCTATGCAGCTGGTGCATGTTAAGATGAGAGAATAATCAGATCCAATGGCTCACATCACTCCAAATTCAAATTGTGATATTTGGAGATCAATCATCCAATCAATAATTTTGAGGACAGTCTCATCTTTTAACTTTTTTGGATCAAAGATTATTAGAGGTTTTCTGTTAGAAATCTCCTTAAATGGCTTTTATGAGGGTAAGAACTCCCCAATTTGATCGCCTGATTCTTAATATTATTCTTATATATTTAAAACTCTTAATGTCGGTTGCCATTCTTGTATTCTTCATATTGAGTAGCTTTTGAACCCGTCTCTCATCTATTCCTAAGTTTAATCAGCATAGGATTAACATAATTGCGTGAAGACCATGTAATTCACAATATACTAACTTATTTAGAGACAATGGAAGATGTCTTATGAACCACGCCATGTCTTCCAATCATAAAAATATAGTCTATATTGCGATAATATACCAAGATTAGTGACAAAAATAATAAATGAAAAATTTGCAAAGGAATGGACAGAATAGTGACCAATGATTGTACGGGGAGCATATCACATCAAAGAACACAAAGGCTTAAAGTTTCCTACTTGTGTGAAATCTATCACTTGAGGAACAAAAATCGTTATCTTTGGACATGAGAATGTGTAGACTTGCCTTTCTCTCTTAATCACTATCCAATTTTGAGAAAGTCTTAGCCTCTTATGTAGATGGTAATGATGCATATATTCAAAATGGGAAATTTGTATGACGTGTAGAAGCTGAAACCAAAAGTTGAAGATGAAATATTTGCTCAATATAATAGAAAAAAAGTGTCACTCTGGATTGAAAATTGGAGTACTTTGATGAACGAGTTGCCATACCTGAGATCATTATGCATTGGATAGATGAAACATGTACACTTCATGAACGAGTTCTCAATGTTCACCAATTAATTGGTTCTCATAAAGGTGTATACATTGTGGAGGTATTACACTCTGTGTAGAAAAATTATAGCATACTAATGGCTAAATTAATATGTTTTAATATTTTTTTAGATGCTGGTCACTGAAACAAACAATGATAATAATGAAATTTTAGAAAGGTTCATTAGATACAATAGATCAGACTTCATTGAGCAATATCACACGTCGTGCATGGTACATGTTCCAATTATGGTGGTGCAATGTGGCTTGAAGGAGCTAAGTTATTATGTATATAATACATACTATGACTCATATTATAGTGGCTACAACCTCGCTTAATGAACACAATGATAACCCAAAGTTTTTCATCAGCAACGCTCAACTTTCGTAAAAAAAAATTCTATAAAGACATTGAAAACTTGTCATTATAGCTGGAGCTTCACCACAAATAGTCCACCTTGTCCTAATTTATGCCATGATTTGGACATGAAAGATCATAATTTGATCATGGAAGATGTCCCCACCAAATGCACATATGAAATGATTGAAGCGTATTTCTGAGAAAAGAACTATATTAGACAAGACGGTCAATGATTATCTAAATCCAAAAAATTAAACACGAGGTGTAGCTTGGCACCACACGGGCTGAAAACTTAACCTATTGATTTGGTCAAAGTGATCCTTAGTTAATCACTATATAAATATTTATGTATTGAATTAATTAGGTTGGCTAATAATTTTTTGTGGGCCATTTAATTTATTAAGATACATGGGCCTAGAGGGTCACAATATAACATGCAATTTAAAATATTAATTTCATACATAATGTAATTTTATTTTCACCAAAATGATTATAATTCCACATTATCATAATACAAAGGAAATAAATGTATTTAGTATATTCTCCACAATTTTCCTGATTTTTACTGATTTTTCCCAGATTTTTGCTCAAATTATTGAGTAGAGAACATTAGGAGAAGGGCTCTAAAACTTCTCTCTGTCACCTGTGCTGCCGTAAATTTCCCATTTCATAAAATATTTTGGTATTTTAACTTTTCTTTGGAATAATAGATGGCTAATCAATAACTTTTAAGGTAAAATGGGAGAGATAATGAAGGGGACAGAGAAGTGGAGTGCATATATAAAAAATTACTAAGATCAGCATCAAGATAAATTTTCACAAAAGTGGAGGGATTTTTTTGCAAATTTCATGGAGAGAGAGAATGAACTAAAGGAGCAAAGCAAATTACACCGATGATGGCGTTGTGCTTTGTCATTTGCCGAGAAGTATATACACTTGTACGTGCATAAAAAAATGGATTCAATTTCCAGAATAAGCTTTATTTTTCAGGGATATATAACGTGAACTAATCATTGATTGGCATGCTTAGAGGGGAGAGGAAAAGGCTAAAAAGGCCCAACTTAGATTCCTTCAAATTCAAACCTTGATATCTAAAGATCCTACCGTCGGATTTTAGTTCAAATTTTGAGGGATAGTTATTCATTGTATCACGTTTTTATCTGTATGGATGAATTGATTATTGGGTTCCTAAAAATACATAAAAGTAAAGAAAACCTAGGGGCAAAAGTGGAATTATCTCACCACTCTCTCCTTAGGTGTAAAAATGCTTATTTTCGTTCTCATCACTATTCTATAATTCTCCAGCAAAAACTGAGTAGACAGAGGGGGAGGATTTTGGGATCATTTCAAGGTAGATTTCTAATTGTTTCTTTCATCTTTATCTACTTGTTTGAGTAGAAATCTTCTAAAGCGTCGTGGCTAGGGTGGATGTTCGAGCTATAATTAAGAGGTAGGTTGGATTGAAGTTGAATGAACGATAAAAAATGATATAACTAATTACCTATATATTACCTCTTCAACTCAAACACTCAATCTGGCTAAATGTATCACTACATTATTTCACAAGTACATATCACTTCCTCTCTTACAATTTTCAATTTCTTGATGTTCATTACCAGATCAAGAAATCAAAACAATGAGGATCTACCTATATTCTTCTTCACATTATTGTCTTCACACCTTCCCTTCCTTTCTCCTATCTCGAAGTTCTGGATCTTTCATAGAAGATCAAGCAATTCAGATAGACTTTATCATTTATTCTCTCTCCCTTCTTGAAATTCAAAAACAAAATTAATCTCTATAAAAATCACTTGAAATTCACCAGTCACATTGATCTTCTTAATAAACTCTTAAACCTCCCTCGGATGATCCATGATATTCACACTATACATATACACATTGGGCTAAACTTAAAAGTATTTATGTACGATCTGAAATGAAAAAGGATAATGATTAATTTCTATTAATCACACCCAAATTCAATTTATCATCACACACATAAGATTATTGGGGCATTGATGGATACACTTAAATAAGTTCTATAGAATTTTAAAATTAAAGTATAAATAAGGGAGGGCCACCCATTTTAGGCACTCAAGCCATATAGAGCTGCCCCCCCTTCTCATTTTCTCCATTCATTTAAGACGAATGTCTTCATGGTGATAACATCTACAAGAGCTTCAAGAAGAGTTGGAGAAGAAGTGGAGACCCAAGAGTACCTTGATCATGTGGATAAGTCTTGGGGCTTGGTGTATGAACGGTTTCAGAAAAATCTCCTTGGGAGCAAGTCAAGGTTGGAACAAGTTCCCCAAAATGTACACTATATGCATTATGTTTTAGAGATCAAATTGGAATCGACCTTAGCTTTTGTTGCATAGAAAATATTTATGTAGTCTTAAGTCAAAGCAGAAGTAACCAATAAACTAATGATGACATTGTTGGGTTCTAGGGGCCTTGACTTGGATGAATAAATCTAAAATGATGCGCAGCGAAAGATTTTTGCGAATCGAATGGCATCAACAAAAATCATTGAAACGAAGTACATTTGGATGAATCTCATTCGTGATTTCTTCGATCCCGGAGCGAGACGAGTCGAGCTGCTCAAGTGTGCAGCCTCTAGATGTATCCACGCAGTCCTCGGCGCATCGGATCTCCTCCTTCTCGTTGACGAGCCCGTTCTTTCTCCATCGGCGTCGTTACGTCGTCCCGATCACATCAGGGATGGAGAGGGGGTGTGGGGAGAGTGGAGAAGAAGGGGAAAGACCCCTGAACAATTCTGGCCTGGGTGAATTTTGTTCAGGGCCTTCCCCTATTTATACTAAGTGGGTATTTTTCATAAAAACCCCAAAAACTTAAGTATATCTTCCAACGTCCAAAAGACCATTTGCGTGTGACCCTCTAGGCCCATGTATCGGTCTAGTTAACGACTCCAGTGGCCCAATAACCTTTATTGGCCTTCCAAATTAATTAACTATATCATCATATAGATTAATTAACGTCGGATCAATTTAACCCAATCGATAGGTCGAGACTCCAACACGTGGGGTGCCAAGCTACACCTCGTGTCCTAGAAGATACGAAGGAGTGTGTATCGACTCACTCATGGAACCTGTTCATCATCAGTTACTGTTTATGCATAATCCCTCATCCACTTGACGCTCCTTGGACGACTTAGGGTATGGTCAACTGTCAAACCCTAATTGGTCATCCGAGTTAGTACTGATGCATTCGAAAATCATCGCAGAACTCTTCTCCGATATTTCACTGCCTTGGCCAAGGACTTCGTTGCATCGCCTTCCTTGAGCTGTCACCTCTTATACCGAGGGTGGACGATCCCATCTTGACCACTCAATCGCCTTCGTGTACTTCTTGATGCACATGAACAAAGACCGTTTAGAATCCCATGATTAGAGACTCGTTGGCCATAGCCAAGTGCAACCTCCCGTCCACAAGACGTCTTTGGTGTTTCAGGTCTAAGGACCACTTACACAACCGTGATGTGAATCAACCTGATTGAAAGTTCGGTATAATACCATTCAGGGATTCGTACGGATCAATTCAGTGAACTCTTTCCACTAAAGAGCACCCACTATCTATCCTTAGTGTCGCCACACTAATGGCTACGGGACTGGCCATACTCATCATATGAGTGAAGCTAGATAGTGCTATTCTATCCGGATACTTCGATGTCCTTCTCGCGTATCCTTCGAATAGGAATGTTTAGAACACATGCTTAAAGACTAGTGATCTCCGCATTACGATCTCATCATAATTCACTAAGTCCGATCATGTATTCATGGACTTCATTATACGCATCACACGTGCACTATAATGAATATGTTCTGTTAATGAATATGGAACGAGATGTGGAATGTGTGATTGGCTTGTCGGCCACATATATTTCCATCAGACATTAATAGAGGAAGAGAAACAATCATAAATCGAAGTAAAAGATGAACTGGAGGACTACTTAAAATATCCTTGCACAAGTCCTCATGATGAGTCATGGATTGCAATTCGTGAAAATGAATTGCTCTTTCGTTGTTTTACGCATACCATCAAAGAGTCTTATTTAGTAGGAAGAGGAAGCATAACTTTCAAAAGAGGATGGATACCAGTAGAATTTAAATACATAATAATGACTTTAACATTACAGGCTTGCAAAGCTACCATGGAGTAAAAAGAAGAAGATGGTGAAGTGTAGGGATATAAAGAGGTTAAAAATGAAGACAAAAATTTGTGATCATTTTTGTTGTATTACTTTTTTATTTTTGGGATGTTTTTTAGTTCTTTCATTTTCCCATTTTATTTTCTAAATTATATTGTTCTTTTAGGTTTTAGGAGCAAGGTCATACCCAAACAATGTTATGTTGGATGTAGTGTGACAATCAACTGGAGCCGACGTGAGCTAGAATGAACTATTTAACTGGAGCTCTTTTATTTCAAAATGGAGTTTATTGATTACTTCGGAATAAACTATTCCTTTTAAGGGAATTCCATGCTAATTTTTTAAATTTGACTTTTGGACATTGAATAGTCAGATATGCTTATATTCTAAATATTATGATTTGTTGGATGCTCAAGACATATATCAAGTTATTCATATATAAATCTACAGTATGATCATACTTATATAATAAGTACTGGTGATCCTATGTGCCATTAGAGTAGAGAGACTGAAGACATATACTTGATGGACTTTAGAGAAAGAGTTCACTGAGGTGATCCATATGAATATGATCATGGAAACATTAATTAGGTTGATCTATGTCACAGTTTTATAAGTGATCCATTGACTTGAGACACCACGGACACCTTAATTATAGATGACCATGTTTTAACTTAGACATACGAGTCTCTAACCATGGGATTCAAACATACCTTAACTCAAACATAGCAAGAAATATAAGAAAGTGATTGAGTGGCCAAAACGGGATCGTGCACTCTTGGTATAAGAGGAGACTGACCCAAGTCAGAAGATGCATCATATCACAGGCCAAGGTTGTAGGGATATTGGAGAAGTGATTTTCTAATTATCCTTGATACACATAAGTACTAAATGAATAGCAGATAACGGTTTGATGATTAATTCTATCTTAAGTTTTCAGGAAATCTCACACAAACAAATGATTATACATGTATGGTAATCAAAGACAGATAAGGTTCCATGAGAGAGTTCAAACACAAATCATTATATTCTATATCATGAGGTTTACCTTGGCATCCCATGGTTTGGAAAATCTATTGATTGGGTTATATTGATCATTTATTAACTAATCTATATGTTGCTATAATTAGTTAATAAGGTTCCCCAATAATTGGTACTAAACCATTAAAGCTATTAACTGGGCTGATATATAGGGAAATTATAATGGTGGCTATACTTTATTCATAAGGACTTTATTGAAAAGTCCTTCAGTAAGTATAAATAGGAGGCATCCATTTTAAGTGCTCGCGCTAGCCAGACTTGGGTTCTCCCCCTCTTTCTTCTTTATGACACACTCCACTTATTTTGGTAGAAGCCATTATTGGTGAGAATATCAACTAAATCTTCAAGAGGGGTTGGAGACTTAGAGGACATCAAAGAATCCTTTGATTGTGTTATATTTAGAGGCCAGACATATGAACGGATTGAAATCACTCCAAGGGATGAAGTCCAGGGTGGAACATGTTCCACAAAAACTTCTATGAGTTTAATTTTTTTGAAATTAAACTATGAGTTTAATCTATGAGTTTAAAATTAAACTCATAGAAGTTTTTGTGGAACATGTTCCACCCTGGACTTCATCCCTTGGAGTGATTTCAATCCGTTCATATGTCTGGCCTCTAAATATAACTTCTATGAGTTTAATTTGTTTAATCTTGTCTGAGTTGATTCCATAACTTTGGCAGTATCTATACTCCTTAAAAATAAAAGAGCTTCTCTCTCCTCCAAATTTGGCGATTTGCTCATAACTTTCGCGTCCAACCTCGGAATGAGCTGAAACTGGTTTCATTGGATTCGGAAGGTGGCAATATATTGAAATCAACCCAAAAAGCGCCCCAAACAGATCAGTATAGCTTGTTCTAGAGGGAATTCAAGTTTGGAGGTAAATTTTCATTTCGAAATTTTATTTTCCGAAATTCAGAAGCTATACAATCGGAAATTCTTTCAAATTTGGGCTTAATCCGATCGTCTTGGGGAGAAGAACAGCAAGGTACCAATCGTCGAAAAATCTCGAAAAAAAAAAAAACTATCGCGGCCCGCAATCCTATGCGAACCGCTGACTTAGCTGAGGTCCCCAGCTGGCCACCTGACGTGTGAAACACGTCTAACACCCAGAGGGACCCCTCCAGCTGCCCATCGGATGTGTCTGCCACGTCTGCGATGGACACGCTGGAGGCGGACACGGTTGGCACCATTCGGGCTGTCAAAAGCGACAGCCTGGATGGATCCAACGCCCCCCAAAAAAGAAAACAAAAAAACAAAAATTTAACAAAAACCCAAAAAAATATAGTGATTGCGCCGCCGCCCGCCATCATTACTGCGGTCGGCGTTTGTCCGCTTATCCAGACCGTCAGCGATGCCAGGTGTCGCGATCGCGACGGTCTGATCGGTGGAACTCTGGTGGACCCCGACGGAATTCAAAATTTTTGAACGTTGGCGGTGGAGTTACCGCCAGCGCCTGGCAACATTGACCATTCCACGCCTGCCATTTTTAATGCGATTCACACGTCAGCGCTGCCCGCTCTTTTTGACTATTCAAACTCGATGCCGTCGTTAGATCAACTATCGGAACACCAGATCCATGTCCCAGATGGTGCCACGTCGCTGCGTCCACACCTGACCCCCAACGAAGCCGCCACGTCGGCTGAGTCCATCTAACCCGACTCGGTAGGCTCGGTGACTCGTCTTGATGACCGGCGGCACAAGCCGAGTCGATCTGATCGACTCAGCCTCTCCCGACCGAGTCCACCCGGTCGCGAGCCATGGCGACTCGGCAGGAACAGGCCGAGTCGATCCGATCGACTCGACCTCTCTCGGTCGATTCGAACGGGTCGCGACTGACCCGGTCGAACCAGTCGATCGGGCGACTCACAAAGGAGTCGACCCGGTTGACAAGAACTCAGTCGACCTGGTCGACTCGGTCAAGCTTGACAAAGTCGACCCGGTCATTCTAGATCGAGTTGACTCGGTCCATTCTGACCGAGCTGACCTTGTTGACCCGGTCAAAATGAACCGAGTCAACCCTATAGATAGTGTAACGCTGACCCATATTGGCATACCGGTCAATCTTGACCATCTTCCTGCGTTTGACCTGGTCAAACTCCCGTGTTCTGACAACTTGGTAACTGTTGACCGCGTTGACTAGGTCAACCTTGCCAATGTCAAACACGCTGACTTGGCTGACTCGGTCAGCCATGCTCTAGTTGACCGAGTTGACACTGTTGACTCGGTCAACTTACAACAGACTGATCAATTAGTCAATATTGACCGTGACGAATCGGTCAACTTGGCCCATTTTGACCGAGACAACATAGTCAACCAGAACCAGGCCATCTCTGAGGACGCTGGTAGCATGGGTAGCGTTCTGTCGGTTGAACCCACAGTCAGCCCTACCCAGGTTGACTCCCAAGTCAACGTTGACCAAGTTGACCTCACAATCAACATTGGTCAAGTTGACTCCACAGTCACCACTCCTCAGCAGCTTGTCTTGGGTGGGTCTTCTAGAGTTAATCAGCGTAACTTGGTCAACCTTGATCAAGCCAACGCCAACACCTCGACCAACTCACCCCAGGCCGAATTAGTTGCCTCCGATTCCACTGGCCTAGATACACGGGTTAGTGCGCCGTACTTGCACCATCCAGAGACAATCAAAACGGCATCTAACGGCATGGGACCACCTCCCTCGATGACTTGGGCGGCAAAAGTTGCGGGCGCTTCACATACGCCACCTACTCTTCCGACCCCCAAACCTACCCTCCCTCCTACCTATGATGACACGATCCCCACGAGGGATTACATTGAATCCGAGGGCGTACGATTAGTTCCCTTCTCCAAGGAGGAGGTGACGCAAATGGCCGCGCCATTCGCTTACAGACTCATAGGAAGGTTCGCGACGAAACGACCGCTCATAGATGATATTATGAGAGTTTATACCGCCCCAGGTTTTTTCCTCGGTCCGGTTGTCATTGGAGCACGGAATCACAGGAGCGTCTTTATTAGATTCCAGTTTGAAGCTGATTTTCGGAAGGCATGGAGTCGTACCACATGGATGATCAAAGACTCCACGATGCACACCTATCGATGGACAGCTGAGTAGACGGGGAACACACGAGAACATTTTCCCCCACTCCGTCCCCGTATGGATAGGATTTCCTGGCCTACGTCCTCATCTATTCACACCTACTGCCTTGGAATCCCTTGCTAGCGCGATCGGTACATTCATACGGGTAGCGCGATCGGTACTTTAGTCGCCCTGGATATGCACGAGTATGTGTAGAGGTCGACTTACTCACCCCTCTATACCGCATGATACTCATCCGGAATGGAGATGAGATGATTCGTCAGACCGTGGTGTACGAAAACCTCCCGAGGTTTTGTACACATTGCACCGTCTTAGGACATACCCTCCACACGTGTCGCCAAAAGGCGACACAGACCACTAGCACCGAGGAGGAATACCTCCCACCCCTGGCTTATGATGATTACATTGCAGCCACTATCTCCGACACCCAGGGGCGACGTCCTGGAGCGAGACCGTTCCCTGGTCCACGACCCGTGGCTACAACGGTGCAACCCACCGTTGTACCACCCCCGCCTACGCGACCCAGCAGGCCTACTCAGCCCCCAGCCGCTAAGCCTGCCCCAGTTTCCTCTCAATGGGTGAGGAAGGGTGCTGAGAAGCGCCCCAAATCCCCACCACGTACTACAGTTCCTCCTTCCGCAAGGGCAAGGAGGTTAGTGAGGCTATGCGGACATCGAACTCTTTCGCCCTATTGACGGTCCCCGACGCCCCCGAGGCTACCACCCCTCCTCGACCACCCTCCCCATCCCCCATGCCTTCTCCTAGAGCACGGTCCTCCGTCTCATTATCCTCCCCATCGCCCCGTGCTTTACCTTCCTCCACTCCCGCTCCCACACCCGTCCCCCCTCCTCCCACCCCCGCTGCTCCCGCATCCATCCCCACCCCCCCTACATCACCCCCCGCACCCATCCCCACCACCCCTCCTGCACCCACTCCCGGCCCCTTCCCTCCCGCACCCGCTCCCGCCATCCCCACCACTGCCCCCGCTCCCGCCCCC
Organism: Wolffia australiana; assembly: GCF_029677425.1. Lineage (NCBI taxonomy): Eukaryota > Viridiplantae > Streptophyta > Magnoliopsida > Alismatales > Araceae > Wolffia > Wolffia australiana. The sequence continues at coordinate 17,075,508 of NC_135844.1, forward strand.
TCACCATCCGCACCCGCTCCCGCCCCCTCCCTCACCTCTCCACACCCTCCACGTCCTTCCCCCGCCCCCACACCCGCCCTCCACCCATCGCATATTCCTTCTGAACAAGTGGAACACTTGACAAACTGCCAACCCCCTTTCACTAGCTTGGAGGATAGTGCTAGCAGTACTAGCGGTCGGGATTCCACCGGCGCGGAGGATGATATCTCCCTCTTCGAGGACTCGGATGTGGATACCCCTCTTGGCTCGAGACGCCGTCCACATGCATCACCCCCACCTTCACGCCACACGTATTACACTCGATCTCGGGTGCGTCACGCGAGCCGATAGACTTATGATTCCAAGTCTTGTTTGGAACTGTAGAGGGATAGGTAACCCTCTCACCCAAACCCATCTACTCACCCTTATTACTAGGCATAGATTAGGCATCGTGGGCCTACTCGAGCCGATGCTTATATCGGATCAGTCCCCAACCATCGCGAGGAAACTTGGGATGGATCCTGCTTACTGCCATCTATCGAATAAACTCTGGCTTCTTTGGAAGTGAGATTATTCGATCGCACTCTTGGCCGAAGGAACACAATACGTCACCTTTGACGTGCTGTGCTCCCCAAGGCCTTATCTACTTACCATTGTATATGCTCCGCATAGACACACTGAGCAGGAGGCCCTCTGGAAAGAACTCTCCCGCCATATTCACTCTCACTCGTAGCTAGTTGAACTCCCTTGGTTTATAGCCGGAGATTTCAACTGCATACGGGACATTAGCGAGCGCAAAGGGGGCCGCCCTCCTCGGCTACGCTCTATGCAAGCCTTCAATGATTTTATTCACAACACTTCATTAGTGCAACCACCTACCACCGGGGAGAAGTGGACTTGGTGCAATGAACGCCAAGCGGATGCGCGTATATACGAACGGCTTGACCGCTATTTCATGAATAGCTCCGCATTGATGCAGTGCACTCTCACGGTAGAGTTCCTTCCAAGACTTTACTCGGACCACACACCGATTCTCCTCCTCTCGGATTCGAGTCATCGGATTCGCCGCCCCCCATTTCGCTTCCAAACCATGTGGTTAGAGCATAGTGATTTCCATAGATATATACGTAGTCATTGGCACGGTTCCATTTCTACGTCACCTATGGAAAACTTTAGTTACCGTCTGCACAACCTCAATTTCCACCTCAAATGGTGGAACCGCCATGTCTTTGGAGACGTCCATTCCCCAGTAGAGGAGCTTAAACGAAAATTGGTTGATGTCGATCGTCACCTACAGGAGTGTTGGACAGATGACATGGGGGAGCGACAGCTACGACTTAGAGAGCAGCTGGAGGATGCTATGCGACGCCAGGAGATTTTTTATCTCCAAAAGTCGCATATCCAATGGTTGCGAGAGGGTGATAGGAACACACATTTCTTTCACGCCTCGATCCGTCAAGAACCCACCCGAACTATACGATCCTCCTCGAGACGCATGGACAGGACCCTATCCAGCTAGCAGGTGCAGGCGTGGAGTACTATCACTCCCTCCTCTCCTCGCAGCCCACTGTTATGAGCGAGGATATTCTCACCTCTATCCCCCCCTTAGTGACCAACCAGGAAAATGCACTTTTGCTAGCTACCCCGACGCGCGCAGAGATCAAAGAGGTAGTGTTCTCCTTGGGCCGTAACAAAGCCCCAGGACCCGATGGCTTCACTGCTAAATTTTATACGGTGTGCTGGGATGTGGTAGGCACCAACTTGGTCCTGGCTATCAAGGAAGCGTTCCAACATAAAGTCTTTGCAAAGAGTTGGAAATCCACTTTTTTGGCGCTTATTCCGAAAGTGGGCACCCCCACTTCCTTCCGTGACTTTCGTCCGATCAGTCTTTGTAATGTATGCTATAAAGTTGCATCAAAGATCATTACAAACCGACTTGGACGCCTCCTTGATAGACTTATCTCGCCAGAACAGTGTGGCTTTGTCAAGGGTCGACAGACCCATGACAGCATCACACTAGTACACGAGCTAGCCTAGTCGATAGACACTCATATTCTGGGCTCTAACGTCATCGTCAAGCTTGATATGGAGAAAGCCTTTGATCGAGTTGAGTGGAACTTCCTCCTCAAAGTGTTGCGCCGCTTCGGATTCACGGATGCGTTCATCGCACTGGTCGATGCTTGCATTAGGGAGAATCACTTCTCCCTCTTGATGGATGGAAATTCCACCGGCTTTTTCACGGCTACGCGTGGAATCAGGTAGGGTGACCCTCTCTCACCCACCCTCTTTATATTGATGGAGGAGGTCTTTAGCTGATCGCTCACACGGGCGATCAACCAAGGCCTCATCCAACCGTACTTTACGAAGAGGGGTTGCCCGATCATCTCTCACACCTTATTTGCTGATGATGCCATCCTGTTCCTTAATGGATCTAAAAAATCCATCAAGGAATTTATGAGTGTCCTTACAGCGTACGAGCAAGCCTCCGGCCAACTCGTCAATGCTTCAAAGAGTAGCTTTATGGTGGGCCCGTCCACCATTCTGAGGCGCTCTGAGATCATTCAGCACTCCACATGATACTCACGAGGACAGCTTCCATTCGACTACCTTGGATGCCCTATCTTCCTTGGCCTTGCTCATCATCATTATTTTGATGCCGTGCTAGGCAAGCTAAGGAAGAAACTGGAGGGATGGAAACTACGTTTTCTCTCCCCTAGAGGTCGCATCCAACTAATCCGACATGTCCTCATGAGTATCCCACTACACAATTTGGCGGTCCACTCACTATCACTTACGGTTCTCCGCTCTGTCGAACGCCTATGTGCATGCTTCCTATGGTCTGGTCATTTTGAGGGGGAGCGACCTCACCATTGGGTTTCTTGGGAGAAAGTGTGTCGGCCGACGCTCGAAGGGGGTCTAGGGATCAGACGCCTCTCGGATGTCCAAGACATGCTTCAAAAGAAACTGGTATGGCGTATGCATACCACCCACTCCCCATTGGGGAGTTTCATCTTAGCTAAATACAAAGAATGGGCCCGACGCGAGCTTGATATTCGGGGCACCAAGCGATGGCGGACATGGCAGCGCCACTGGCTTGAGATGAGTCACGTGACCCATTGGCACATCGGTCGAGGCGACATTAGTGCTTGGTACGACACCTGGCATGCTGATGCGGCGCTCGCTTCGCATCCTGGGTTCGTACCACACCGCAGGCGCCTCCACAATGGCCCATTGCTTAGAAGCAACACACCACACCTATGGGAACAGCACGGCCTTCCCTTGACCACTCTATCCGAGGTCCAGACTACCCCTCTTGACCTTAGTCCTGATTGTGCCATCTGGACACTCACACCCCATGGAGCATACACATGTCGTTCCTTGTGGGAGCATTTCCGTGTGAAATCTCCCCCACAACAATGGGGTCAGCGCATTTGGCATCCGGCGATCCATACACGTGTCTCCTTTTTCCTTTGGAGACTCCTCCACCGAGGCCTCCTGGTTGACGACCGAGTGGCTTGGATAGGTTGTTCTCTTAGTTCGCGCTGCCACTACTGCCCCACTCTCCCGCACACAGAGACGATAGATCATCTTTTCTTCCATAGCGAGACGACAGTGGCATGCTGGCATCTCATCACTGACTGTCTTCGTCCTTTGACACCGTCCGAGTGTTTCGGCAAGTTTATCCTCTCGCCGACTCGCTCTGCACGGAGCCCCATCCTCCCCATCACCATAGCTTATCTTCTATGGGAGATTTGGAAAGGGCGAAATTCGTCTCGTTTTGTAGGTACACCTATGCGAGCTGTGGACATCAGGCGTCGAGTTCAACTGTGGCTTCGACGCATTCAGCCTCTCCTCACACCGCGAGACAGCCGATCACCACTTGCATTCGACCTCCTCTGCTCTATTGGCATCCCGGTGACCCCCCTCGCCACCCGCATTCAATATCGAGTAGTTTATTGGCTCCCACCGCTAGTAGGCTTTCTCAAATTGAATGTGGATGGCCCGGCGAAAGGGAACCCAGGGCCAGCAGGGGGCGGAGGCATCCTCTGCAATCACATAGGGAGCCTCCTTCTTGCATTCTCTTCTTTTTATGGCGTACAAACTAATACAGTAGCCGAGGCTATAGCGATACGTGATGGTCTCCTGCTCTGTGAGAAACAGAACCTTCATAATATCGTCGTGGAATCGGACTCACAGATATTAGTTGATATGTTTCGTACATGCACATGCTCCCAGTGGCGACTACGTCGAGCGTGGAATGACATCATGTGGTGTCGCTTGCGTATCGCGTGCTTTCATCATCAGTTGAGAGAGGGAAACCAGACAGCTGATGCCCTCGCCAACCATGCGGTACACTCTCGCACCCACTCCACTCTTTTCTATTCTTGGCAGGAGCTTCCGCCCATGGCCCGAGGATGTCATCGGCTCGATCGTCTTGGCCTGCCCTCCCTCCGCACACGCCGCCTCCTCGCGACGCCAGGCCCACGGGATTGGAGGATCGCCTGGAGCGCTGGCGTACGAGGCGTGGACCGCGCACGCCTTGACTAGAGTGTCACTCTGCCCACTCCGAGCACACATGGCGACGACGAAGAACCACCCCGACTAAAGCGCCACCAAGCGCTACAATGACCTCGTGGAATCGCTCTAGAGAAACGACGACGAACACACTTCCTCGAGCGTCCGCGAGGTATCACTCATGTATATTTTCTTTTCCCTAACTATGGGCGTGGACGAGTGGGATCCGAGTGTAATTGGGTTATATATACTCGATCCACGCCCACAAACATTGAAAAACACTACACTTTATAAATAAAAACCCCCTGGGTGGCATCCAGGGCACGGATGGATCGGACTACGGGCATTCCCCTAGGGTTGGACGTACCCAGCACCGTGATTTTTGCCAATTAAAAAAAAAAAAAATTGTTTATAGACCAAGTCTGAATTCATCAGCTCTTCCCCTACATTGAAAAATAGTTTTTCTAGCTCTAAATCATACCTTGATAACCCGACACCATGGACTTATAGAAAAAAGACAAATTAAAATTGTAATAAATGTAGTTTCGATGAACAAGATAAAATCACATGTGTCATCCCAAAAATATTGTTGATTTGTCTTCATTAAATGAATTAAAAAGAAAAAGGTGCCACACTAGATGGTATTGTGTCAATGGTTTAAAAAAACATGTTTATGAATTGAAAAAGACATGATCATGTTGGCCTTGAATTTCTCGATCATTACATGCATTATTTTAATGGCAAAGAGGAAAAAAGGACCTTATATCATTAACTTAGAGCAAAAATCTATTAAATGATGCATGATTACACATCCCCACATCACACATTAAATCATTCTTACTTGTTTTTGTTTATTTTTATCTTGTTCTTCATAAGGACACATGCCATTTTTAGATTTTTATCCAGGAGAACACATAACACCACATTAAATAATTGCAAAGCATACTTATGACAATTTTAAGGATGCAAAGCTACGAAACAGCTGAAGGAGAAGTGATAATGTCTATAATCAGGAGATAGAGTATTTAAACAAATCAATGGCCAGAATACCTGAAAATTCAAACCTTGAAATCTGATGATATAGAAGGCTGATCAAGCTGAAAATTTGAGGGAAACATCATTTTTCTAACCTCTTTACATCCATCCCTTGGATCTATAACATGAGATTCAGATCAATTCATAAGAAATCTTTTGACTCTACCTATATTTATATGCATTTGAAAGAGAGTGAATTTAGAGTTCAATCAAGCGTGTTCTTTGGGTCATGGGTGATTGAGGACCAACATAGAAGCGGAGAAACTTAGGTCCAACAATAAATTGTGGTGGTTCTCGCAGAAGGTAAGGATGTAGGGTAAATCTTTTTGCCTTATATTGTTTCATCTTCATCATCACAATTTGGTTAAATACATCTCATCATCCAAGGTACCTTGGTTCATCATTTTTTTCATCATCATACCCAAATAAATATTGATATATTTTTATTTATATCTCTACACACCTATCTTGTCACCATCACTCCACCTGGTCCTTCTTATTCCTAGTTATAGTTCTCTCTCACATCAATATCTACCGTCGTCTACCATGTATATTTATTTCCATAATATATTTATAAATATTATCGGTCACCTTTCTACCTCATTATTTCCCTCATCTCTCCATGTCATATTTATATGTATTCCATCTCATCTCTTGAATCACCAACATAAGACTAGTTAATTTTTTGGCATCATTCACTGTGAAAACAATCCTTGGTCATCACAAAAGAGCCCTTTTATGAGTAAAAGTTTATCATTTTATTGATCAAACTTGTACAATAATAATTAAAATAACTAAACCATAATTTTCTAGTTTTATCAGCAACCACTCCCATTTAACAGTAGTTTTTCACTTTAAACATTTTGAAAAATAGTTATGATCATTAGAAAATAAGATACACTACAATAATTCACATTCCAAGACTTAGTATGAATTGATCCGAGGTGATTAATGACCTCCACAAAAAGAGGATGGAAAGATTCTAAAATCCTCTATTTTTTCTAGTACACACCTCGTGAGAAAATCATCTTAAATTGTAACACAAACAGGTTCATCATAAAAATTATAGTGAATATCCCACTATATGTATGGCTGCCATTTTGTCAGCATCATACTAATACTAAAAAATATCTCTTTAATGCTTACTATTATCATTTATATTCCATTATGCACATATATTAGAAATAATTGATGGATAAATTATAAATATAAATTAGTTACTTACTCCTATTTTTTATTTATTGATTTTTGCTACTCAAACCACTTAACTCATCTTGGTATTGTGGATATTTTCTCATAATTTCTTGAGTTTATTTTTGAAGTACAGGACTTCGGTTAGTTGAAATTGAACTTGTGGAAGTAATTAAATAATTTTAATTTGGATGCTTCTTTTGTATTGGATGATGGATGAGAACAAAGATGAATTCAAGACAACTCAGCCCTCCAACTCCTCCCGATCAGATCCAAGCGCTTTTATCATTACCACTCTTCTATTTAAACATCCCTTTCCTCTGTATCCCAGTATTAAATTGTGTCCTAATTCTTGTTGAAAATATGAGTGAATTTGAGTGTGTCAAATTTAGAGAGCAGTTAGCCAGATCCATTGATCTAGAAATGAAGAAGAAGAAACAAAATCTCTGACATTAACTAGTGTGGAAACAAAGTTAGTTTGCTCAACCGAATTTTCACTCTCGTATCTAATCATAGCCTTGTTATCAATTTGTAGATAGCCAAGATCCATAGCTATTCAATGCCACCAACCACGTATAGAAATTCCTCAGGTAATGAAATTTATAGAGTTTTCTTTCCTCCACATGCAGCCATTCAACTCCATCACCCACTGTACACAACTGATCTCTAGTTTTAGCACTGCCAGGACCAACCATTGAGCTTTGCCATCTCATATTTAGAACATTAGAAGTGGTAAAATTAACTTTATTATTATTTTTAATTGAATCATGTCTTAAAATTCCATACATTTCCTAAAATCTTATTAAATCAGTATGATTTATTTAAAATAGAATTATAAATTTAATTTATTTAAATTGATGTTTAGCAGTTTGCTTATGTTGAAATATTAGAAAAATTCTAAAAATCCCCAAAAATATAAATTCACCTTTATGAATCCAAAGTATTGTTTCAGATAACGTTGATTGATTAAAGCTCATGGGTACTTAAAGTTTAATAGTATTCTTTCAGTTATAATTTTATTACCCTTGCTTTATATTAAGAAATTAAAAAGATACCATGTAAATATTTTATATAAAAAATTATAATACTGAATGAGTTAACATAATTATCATATTAATTACTGAGTCAGTTTTTTAAAAATAAAAGTAGTTTCACGAGTTAACAACTTGTGCATATAAATAAAAAATTAATTTAATGGATTTGTGTGTGGACAATCTCCACCTTATGAACTGAATATATAATTCTTAATTATGAGAAATAACAAACCTGAAATTTAATGAACAATTGTCATAATACTACTTGGTCAGTTAACATTTTCAACTCACTACTTATGCCGTAAATACTTTCTACAGTATATAAATTAAAGGCGTTAACATTATTAAGGCATTACTTAATAACTCTAGACTGTCATTTTCTTTATTACATAAAACACAAAAAATCAGTTTTCATCTCAACTTTCTAGCTATTATACCTGTGACTCTACACAAATAGCTTCTTTCTCTCCTCTCTCTATCTCTCTCTTTCACACAGAGGAAGGTCGCAGGTAATTCCTCAGGTGAAACCGCCTGGCAAAGGCAGAGAAGAAGAGGAGGTTCAGCAGGCAGACGCCGGACAAAGCCGAGAAGAGATAGCCCAGACTGCCCAGGGCAAGGTCCCCTGGAACCCACCAAGATCCCATTCCGGCCATAGCCGCCGAGCTCAGGTAGTTCCCAAGAGAGAAGCCCACCAGCGCCACCGCCGTAGCCACGCTCCTCATCTTCTCCGGCGCCTCGCCGTAGAACAACTCCACCTGCCCAACACAGCCCAACGCCTCCGCCCCACCCACGAGAAAGTACTGCGGAAGCTGCCACGCAATGAACATCAAGTTCTTCTCCCTCTTCACCCGCTTCATCTCCACCGCCGCCGCTGCCGCCATGGCCGCCGCCAAGAGCGAGTTCCCAATTCCTATCCTGACCAGCGCCGAGCTGGGGAGAGGAATTGCGCGGCAGAGCACTAGCCATAGCATGACACTGACCACCTCGAACCCAAGAAGAGACGCAGGCGGCAAAGAGAAGGAGGATATTCTCACGTTCATAGCCTTTCCTTGCAACACGAAGGTCGTATACATGTGAGCGTAGACGCCGGAGAAGACGATACCAGTGAACCAGATGGGAAGCAGACGAAGAAGGAACTTGGTCTCCTCGGCTTGGAATTTTGTAGAATTCTTCGTTAGATGGGCGGTTGTCGTTCTCGGCTTGTAGAATTTTGTTCCTGAGAGGAAGGTAACGATCGCCGCTGCCATTGCCGCGGCGGCGAAGCTAAATCCGACCGTCCATCCGATGTTTTCTTGAGCCCAGACGAGGATGGTGCTGGAAAAGAGGGATCCCAGATTGAGGGAGAAGAAGAACCAGTTGAAGAAGGAAGCTTTTTTTGTTCTGCCCGTTTGGTCTTCTTCGCTGAACTGGTCCGCGCCGAGGGGGAGGAGAGATGACTTCACTCCGCCGCTTCCCACGGCGACCATGTACAACCCAGAGAAGAAGACTGCTCTCTGAGAAGTTGTGCAAGGTCGGAAGGTAGAAGAAAGGGTGACGAGTATCATTCCCTGGCATATTAAAAAGCGAGATTAAATATTATTGGGAATTTCCTTTTTGAATTTTAATCCACTGAAATATCAGAGAGAGAGAGAGAGAGAGAGAGAGAGAGAGAGAGAGAGAGAGAGAGAGAGAGAGAGAGAAACCATCCCCTGGTCCATGTTAAAAAACGATGGAGAGAGAGAGAGAAGAACCATCTCTTGTTACGTTAAAAAACATTGAGAGAGAGAGGGTGACGGAAACCATTCCTACCATACATGTTAAAAAACAAGATTTGACGAAATTGGAGATCCCCCGTAAGTATCTTAACGAATAGATACAACGGAGAGTGAGAGAGAGTTAAGAAGAAAAGGTGACGAGAACCATCCCTTGCTACATGTAAAAAAACGAGATCAAACAAGATTGGAGATTTCCTGAAGTATCTTAATGAATAGATACAGCGTAGAGAATGAGAGAGAGGATGGAAGAAAGGTGACGAGAACAGTCTCTTGGTACAAGTTTAAAAACGAGATTAAACTAAATTGAAAATTACCCTAACCTAATTGTATTCATTGAGGGGTTGGAAGAAAGGTTGACGAGAACCATCACTTGGTGCATTTTTAAAAATGATATTAAACACGATTGAAAAATTCCCCTCACCTAATTGAATTATTAGAGAGGTTAGAAGAAAAGGTAACGAGAACAATCCCTTGACTTACGTGTTAAAAACAAGATTAAACAACATTCAACTGTCTGAATTAATAGAGAGGGTGAGTGAGAGAAGAATACGAGGAGCTCGATCAAAGAGGAGGTGAGGATGATCCAGTATCCTCCGCAGAAGAAGTCTGCCATGAGAGCTCCAAGGAAGGGAGTCATGAAGCAGGTCCCAGTCCAAGTCATGATGCTCGCGGAAATGGAGGGATTGCTCTGGCGCATGATGTCGCCAAGAAAAACGACCAAATTCGTCGATATTCCAAAGTAGGCGATGCTCTCTAAGCACCCAAATCCTGCCGTTTTCTCTACGAATGAGAGCTGGGCAGATGAACAATAACAATTGAGCGTCTCGCTTACCCATGATAATAACGGGGGCTCGCCAAGCTTCTGCCCCTGATGATTCGCAAACACCCTGTAACTGTTGGGTTACAGAAAGAAAGATAGATAGATGTATAGAGAGAGATAGATAGATAGAGGTAGAGGGAGAGGAATGGTCACCTTGCTCGCTTTCAAGAGCGGAGTGTAATCTCCATTCTCGAGACCCCTGTCGCTCTCCATGGCTGACTCTCTCTCTCTCTCTATGTCTCTATCTTTATCTATCTCTCTATCTCTCTCTCTAGGGTGTACAGGTTTCACAGAAGGCCACGCGTCCGCCACACTTGTCCGCGCGTTTGTTTAACTCTTCATGTGGGTTTGAGTTTTTCAGACAGAAGATTTCCAATCATGTTGATGAACAATTCAAAGGCGGTTCAAATGTTCAATACAGAACGTGCAAGACCACAAGTCAGCTTATGCCAACAGGTCTCTGTGCTTCTTTGTGACTTTACCTCACAGGGTAGCCCTAGTGGTATTGTTGAGGAGCTCTCTTGTGCAGCCCACTTAGCACAGTCTTGGTGGCCTACTAAACTTTGTACCTTTTGCCTCAATTTCATCTCTTTTTGCTTTCAAACTCTACGCGAAGAATTTAGCAAAATATTATAGTTATATCAAATTTAATAGTAACCTGTACGCGAATATGCAATTATTTATAATCCATCGCATGCATTAATTTACTTAAACGCATTAAAATATGGAACTGTACTGCTATATGTTTATGCACGAATAATTAGCCGAGCAGAAATAATGGATGGATCATTTATGTGAATGAAGTACATTATTCGGTAAAGGCATGATCATTTGCATGCTCCATTGCTCTTTGCCCTTAAACCGTAATGGAAAATGAAATAACGAATCATAATCACATTTTTGGAATTGAATTCAAAACTTTGGAACTCTTAAGTGACGATCTTATTTTATTCTGGATGACTTGTTTGCATGTATCACTAGGTTAAAAAGTTCATAAACAGATAAATTATTTCCAGTTCAAAAATCATGGTTAAAAATCAATTAAGCACTCAATCATTGATATCCCTGAAGTTGCCAATTATATTTAGTATATTCATGGTTTTATTATATTCTGCTGGGTAGCAAACTTTAAGGGAATACAAGATAAACTGAAACGGGATACCACCGTTCCGCCACATCGCCAAATATTGCCCAATGGGTTGCTAAGTAACTTATATTGATTTAATAATGTAGATTAATTAGAGAACCATATTTGAATCTTACAATGGCTAAAATTGATTAACTCTACAGGAAGGAAAATTCTACAATTTTTTATTGATTTCTTGCGTATTTTTACAGATTTTTCTAACTTTGGATTCATTTAAAAAGTCAGTTTACGAGAAAAATAATTTTTTGAATCACTAAAAGCATTATAGACTTTTATGTGTTATTATAGACTTTTCTAACCATGGAGTCATTGATGAATTGTTTTTTAAGTTCAAAAATAGGCTTGAATGTGATTTATGGGATTTTTTATCTGACTCTGACTCATGTATGTTTCAAATTAAAAAATTTACAGCTAATAATTGGTTTTACCAATCAATGGCAAACACACCAGTTTGACCTCACAATTTGCAAAGTCAAAATGGCCTATTAAGGACTAATCATCACATGTGAGAAAATCAAGATTCTTTTTACATTTGCATTCAGTGAATTACCACTCTGTTGACGTGGCCTCAAAGAAAAAATTGCGGTTTTTTATTTAAAATAAATCCATGTGGAATGTTGATGACATGGTCCAATAAAAAATGACACAATTTTTACAGTAATTTTAACATTTAATGTAATATAACATCCCAATGCCTGAAAACGTGGTGCACTGAAATTGGTGGAACAGATCTCAAGTTACTTATCGAATGACCATTAATTTCAATCAGATTGCACAAGGACGCATGCACACGTGGGATTTTGTGCCAAATCAAGTTATATCTTTTAGGTGAAGAAAAATCATGAACACTATAACTAGTTGATGGTCACATGGAGGATATCTCAAGTTACTTATCGAATGACCATTAATTTCAATCAGATTGCACAAGGACACATGCACACGTGGGATTTTGTGCCAAATCAAGTTATATCTTTTAGGTGAAGAAAATCATGAAAACCGTAACTAATTGATGGTCAAGGAATATTAGCATAGATGAGGAAAGGGGAAATTTCTGTAATTCAATTCAACATTTGTTGGCCTTGATAAGCACAATGAGATTTATGGCATTCCGTAGATTGCAGCTGTGAGTTTTTTTCCTATATTTGGATCCCCTTCTCTTTTATTGCCAAAATGCCAAGCATGTGAAAAATTTGCATGCCCTAGAAGAGGTTGTTTAGCAAGAACATCATACTCTTGTAAGAGTGCATGAAAACATTCCTAAAAATCAGGTAGGTATAACTACACTAGTAGTATCATCAATCAGTCTTTAATTTATTCATGTTTAGATTCTGATCTCCTATCCATATTCTTTGATTTTTATAAGATATTTATATTTAAACTCAAGGGGATCCAAATCCTAGATTTTTATAAGATATTTAAAATATGTTGATATTTTGGAGAAGATTGAGATCTGGACATCCCTACCATTCTTACTCCTCATCTCAGGTTGAACGATATCTTCAAGAGAAGATTTAAGTCAGCTTAGGATTCTATCTCACCAAACATTAAAATAATTTATTTTTAGAGTATCTATTCCTTTCTCTCTCTCTCTGAAAGTTGCATTTCAGATTTACACATCATCTTGTGAACGGAACCCTTCTCACAGTATACTTACATTAAGTAATGCATGGAAATTAATAATAATATTGCCCAAGTATGAATGCCAAAAACCTTTTTAATGTGCATTCATTATATATGTTTGTCATATGTTTAAAGATTTGACAGATACCTTCCATGGGTAGACCATAAGGGTCTCCATTAGGTGGCAAGTATGGCCCCATGTTGCTTGGATAGATCCCCCAACCCCTTTTTATGATTAACCCTAATATTTCTCATTTAGTTTGGGCATGTGTATATTAGGCTCACATGCTTGGAGCCCTTTTATTTTGATATGTCCTCTACATCATCATAAAAAAATTGAAAAGTTTATACTTGAAAAGAAAACACTAGATTTGCTAAAGTGATACTTTTAATTTAGAACATGTGTTTGAAATGCAAGCACAACAGAGATGGAGGTTAAAATATCTCAAAAAAGTAATAAAATTATTCATTTTAATCATGGGTAAGGTGTGCATTTAAATATAATATTAAAATAAAAATAAAATCAAAATGAATAATATGAGACAAAATAATGCTTCTTTCAAAAATATACTCCCAAAAGAAAGAGCAGACCCCATTGAAGACGAGAGTAAGGTACATCCGAGCCATTTCCATTGACGTTCTCACGGAGCTGTACGTGGGCATTACTGCTGTTGTGTTCGGTGCCTTGGTTCGTCCATGGAAGACATGTTTCCATGGATGCCGAAGCGTGTCGATTGATTCACAATTGATATTTTAAAACAAAATATTGAGTGTACCTTTTTGGGGAATTTATTCCACCTTTGACATGCTCACTTTGAGATCATTTCGAAGCAGTTCACGCGTCTGGCCTCTAGAAGTATCCACACGATCACTTGGCGCTTGGATCTCTACCTCTTCATCTTCAACGCTTCTTGGAGACTCTCTCCTTTGTTGATATAGAGAATGAAGAAAGGAAGGGGCTCTCAAATCAGGCTTGCATGGGTGCTTAAAATGAGAGAAATCCAGGACTCCTTAAATGTTGGATCAGAGAGATATTTTCGGTCACATTCCGATCGACGGGGAATCTGATGCTGGAGATCGTCTGTAGAGGCAACCTATGCTGCGGCCCCCGTGGTGCACCAGCAAAGTAGTGCCGGATGAGTCCGGTTGCGAACAGGGCGACTCCTTGGAGCGCGCATTGAGCCTCATCGAGGGAGGCCATAACCCAGGGATACACCACACGGTAGCGTGCGGCCTTCCACAGGGCGCCGGAAGAACTTTCGATGATCGTTTGCTTGAATATTTGTGAAATTGCCGCTCGATTGACGGAGTTCCACGTTTGTCACCAAGAAGATCTAGAGCGAGGATCTGCTGGCAAGTCCAAGAGACTAATTCATCCAACTTCGATCCCACGGTCAGCTCGCGGGAATCTTCAGCCGCCGTAACAAGACACGATCGGATGTGAAAATACTGACTGTCCTTGGAGTCTGCGACAAGTCATAGATTCCTGGAGGGGGAACGGGAGATCAAAAAATGGGCTCAGCCGTCTTCCTTCCCAGGTTCAGGATTCGATAATCTCCCTTCCGTCCGATTCTTCCTTCTCTTGCTCTCTTCCTTCTCCCTTTTCTTTTCTCTCTTCCCTTATAAAGGGGAAAGAGATGGGCCCTTACATGGGCCAAAAAGAGAAGTCGATTAGGGGAGCCCTTATAAATGGGCTCCCCCATTACAACAAAGAAAGAAACATAGAAAAAACAAAGGGGGAAAATTAAGGACATAGGGAAAGAAGTGCGAGAGACATAGGGGAAAGGGTCAAAGAAAGGCCCCTCCCCCTTGATGGCAAAATGGCGGACGGACGAAACGTGTCGCGCACGTGACAAAACACGACGATGCGAAAGGGGAAAATGCAGAAACACGAAAGAGAGAGAGACGAAAAACAGAAATGACACTCGAGCATCTTCACCTAGTCTTCAACGTCGAGGGCGCGCAGTGCGGTTGACGTCGTTGACGATCCTTGATGGCGTGCGCCATCACCCCCCATTGTCGTTATCTCTCTATCTCCATCTTCAAGGCCACATGCTATCAGCTTAATTGCTAACAGAGTAGTTAACTCCAAAAATCAAAAGTATCAAGGATATGTGGATATTAGAACTAAGCTTCAATATTTTATTACATGTATTTCATAGAAAACATCTCATTCATTTTGTCTCATTTTCTTGTGATATTTCAACCAATGCATTGAAAATTCCATATTTCAGAAGAATTAATTAAGGATGTGTTTGAGTCATTTTTTTTTCAAATTAACTAAGCCTAATATGTGGCAGCACCTGAATGGATCAAAATTTGAAATGACATGGGTTGTTGTACTTATGCCCTCTATTTAGTGAATGTCTGTCCGATATCCGGTATCGGACATCGGACATCCGATATCTGAAAAAAAATCAGGAAGGTTTCTGATATCGGATATCTGATGGATTTCGTCTGGCAGGTGTAAATGGATATCAAATGGGTAAGAATGAGGCAAATCTTGTATACCAAATACCGGATTTCAATATCCGGATATCGGCACCGGTATCCGGATGTCGATATCCGGTGTCAAGAGAAAAAATCAACATTGATCATGATTTCAGATGATTTACGTTAACAAATCGCAAATGTTTTTAATGTACTAATACCTCATTTAATATATACACCTCAAAATTTATGTTTTCTTCCATATGGGATAATAGGATTCGGAGTTTAATATTAAACTCCGAATCCTATTATCCCATATGGAAGAAAACATAAATTTTGAGGTGTATATATTAAACGAGGTCATAAATACTTAGAAAATGAGAAGGGTATATAAAAATTATTTAATAATACATTTAATTAATAATTAATATACATATTATATTATTACGTGGTTAAATATGTACACCTCAGAATTTTCATTTTGTTCCATATGGGATAACAAGATTCAGAGTTTAATATTAAACTCCGAATCCTATTATCCCAAATGGAAGATAACAAAAAAATTGAGGTGTATACATTAAATGTGGTAATTAAATACTTGGAAAGCTCTTTGCTTACCTGCTGAACGACATTGACAGATACAATAGAAAAAATATATATTTACAACCATTCTATGTTGGATATTGAAATACAGATAACAATATCAGATATCAGTACTGTGGCAACCGATATCCGATATTGTTATCTGATATCTGGATATCAGTAAAAATGGATATCAGAAATGTGATTTCCGATATCCGATACAGCATCAGTCCCGATACTATAATCTGATGTCAGTATCGGGATGGGCGAACACTACCTCTGTGCCTCTGCTCCCCATGGCATTCAATCCAGGTGGCCCAACCAAAGGTTGACACATCAGCAAAAATGTGCGCATTACCACGAAATAGGATTGTGGAGTCCAACTAATACTCATCACTTGACCTCTTATAAACTTTGGTGATTTTGGGAATTTGTGGAAGCTTAGTGGACCAATCTAGATTGACATAGCCATCCTGCCCCATATAGTCCAATTTCAATAGAAAGGGTGATACACAATTTGGTTGGTCAGTCACAACCTGTTTCAGAAAAATGGGTGTTGGAGAGATATCTACAAGTATGAAAGGAAATGGAATCACCACAAAATACTTAAAAATGGTCTCTTCATCACAACATTGTCTTTGTAGGGAAAGTCATACACAATCTATTCTAGCCCAAAGAGACATCTTGCATCCATTCTAGCCCAAAGAGACATCTTACATCCATTCTAGACTTTTGAATGAGGCCATATCTTTGAAGTGTATCATCCTCTTCCCCCATCATTCTATACATGCCCTCGTCTTCAATGAATTGAGGCACATATTTTAAACTTAGTTCCCATGTGTAGTCGGGTTGAAAGAGACCGAGTTTTTGGGATCCATCAAGGTCTTGGTATCATGTGTGATTTACGAGAGGCAACATACAAGAGGGGAGGCTTATCTGCTCTTTCAAAACTCTATGGTCCTAGAGGAATTTAAGGATCTATGGCAAGTATACTCGCCTTGCATTGTTTCTTACTATCAACTCATTAGCTTGACTGTATATTATTGTCACCATTAAATCACATTTCCCACATTCCTATCAGAGTGATTTAATATGTCTTCATCATCTTACCATCCTCCCACTTACTTGCATCATTCTATCATTGCAAACTACCTATTATCCATCTATCTTCCTACTTGTTATCATCATTTCATCCTCTGTATTATTCGATCTTATTATCTAGCTCATATCACTAATCATCCTAACTTTATTACTTATTATCATCTCCTTGAATCAAATTTTCATCATCTCACTATTTTGTATTTTATGTTTATATTCCCTCATCTCATTAATTATTATTATTAAACAGAATGTTAAATCTGTAAAAACAGTTTCCTATGGGGATGATACATACTCATCAATAGTTAGTTTCATTTACAAGAGTACAGGTCTGTAGTTTGATTGATTAACCTTAAAAGCACTAACGACGAATTAAACTTTTTCTTGAGTTTATCACTTCCTCTTTAATGCAAAGAGGCATCTCAAATATCATGTCTTCGTAAGTATATCTTATCATTGAGCGCTTTCTATCTATCAAATCACTTCTAGATTTTCTGACCACCCCACCTCCTTCCCTGTTAAAGAATGAATCCATTGCTATCCATCTCCACATCTTCATCTTAGGGAGCCCTGCATCCGAATAAATCCACGAGTTTTTTTAAAAACTCTCAGTTTCTAACTCATATGAGGTGATGATTTGAAAATAAATTAGTCATAATTTGTTGAGACTTCTTCTCTAGATTCCTCGATAAATGTATTAAGTTTTATCATCAAGAACCATCTAGTGTTACATTTGGAGGCATTGTCCATTGGGACAACACCCTAATTATGACATTAATATCATGGATTTACATCTTTATTTGCATTTACACATTCATATATGTGCATTATAAATATTAAATGATTTAATATATTTCTGAAATGATACTTTGATAATTATGGATTTTTTTATTTTAATGGAACTTCAAGCACACATTCTTAAAGAAAATATTTTTTAACTTGAAATATTTTCTTTAGGTTTTACTGAAATTTTTATGAATTTAAATTTTAATTAATCATAAGTAACTGTCTCCACACGATATATCACAATATGATTTATCGAGATTATGTCAGATCATTTCCTGTGGTACACTTATGGATGGAGCCAATGATTGAGTTTCCCCAATCATACAAAAAGTGTCGTTATGGCATTGTAAGTCACACTTCCATAACATGACAATAATTTTTTTTTAACACAAAGGAAGACAAGTGACACAAGAAAATTCAAGAACATTAATTAAAATAAATGTAATTCGACTTGGCAGACATATGGCACCATAAGAATCTCGCCATGAAAATCATATTAAATGTGATTTTACATGGGATACGTGGGAGTGAGAGAAAATTCCACCATGAAAATCACAATAAATTCTGACATGAGGAAGGCACTTGTGTGCACAACTGAAAAAATCCAAATTGACGAAGAGATAAAAGGCATTAAATGCAACCATGAAACATTTTATAATAATTCTCTTATAGGGATACATGTAGGGGAGAAACTGAATCCAAGAAAAAGATGCAGAAAATTGATACCAAAATAGGATATGTTAGAACATGGCTGGTGTGATGAGTACACATGATTATGCAACAATAATTGGTTCCAATTTTGAAGAATTAAAGAAAGATTTGCATCAACATCATATGAATCAAGAACCAGTAAAATACAGAAATCAAAACATGATATTTAGAAAATATGAGGATTGGAATGATGTGCTTACGATCTGGTACACAGATCAACAAAGGTGAGAAAATAATCGATTCAGAATCATCCAAATTTAGAATGGGATATCAAATGATCCATAATGAGTGTTAGGCTGAAATGTCAAGTGTGTATTTCTCCTCAACACATCCATACCATTGGATGTATATAAAAACCATGATCTTTCTCGTGAATTTGTTCCTATATTGGTTGGCCAAGGGAAATTAATTGAGGTTGATATCCAAGGATTTTACTGGTTGAAATCATTGATCAAAGTGGAAGAATAAAAGAGAAGTGGAGGGGCTCTCTAGGCGCAGAAATTTTATTGATCCTGGTGAAATGTAAGGATCTAAGGAGGTCCTCGTACTTACATTATCATATTATTCTCAGCAACACTTAGTTATATTCATCCATATTCATCCATACAAATCATTTTCATCCATTTTATCCATGTCCTGAATTCTTCATCCTTACCATTTCACATCATTCCATTGTGCTCCCATTCTAAAAACAAATTTGATGTAGATTTATTATATAAATTTACCATGCTTCTCATTCCTTCACCCTTTTCTGTCCTTTATGCATCAATTCTCTATTACTCTATATCTTGAATCCTTGTACATTTCATACTTCATCTCAATTAATCACCTTCTCATCCACCAGCATTCATATTTATTTTATCATATCCCTTAGTTACCATTTAAAAGGACATGAATTCCAAATCTATATTCCTTGTGGAGATGAACCCTGGTCATCATTATCTAGACTTACTTTTCAAGTTAAGAGATTAATATTACAGATTAAATTTAACTTTATATATTTGTCATCAGCCACTCTGTTTTCATGTGACCTTTGGCATATATCAATGCAGCAGGTTGACTTAGAACATATATGTGAACATTTAATATCAATTATATTATTTCTCATCCAAATATTTTTCTGTTTCAATTATACATAAACTTATTTCATCATAGGTTTCCTATCATTTTTTTAATATGTATGGGGTTCAAATTGAAGTAAGGCATCATATTTGTTGTCTCTAGTTTGGTCAATCGCTCCCTCTCTATCATCCCTTCTTATGCAAAGTCAAGGACTTTTATAGCCAAAATTTGGGTAAATATATAGATGATTTTGAAATATACTATGATTCTCACTTCAAGCCCAATGGATTCACCTTTCTGGCCATGACACAAAAATTCAAAGTTTGACCCTAGCCAAAAATCTTCTGGAATAAATATACATTTCGGGTCAACCTAAGCAATAACAAGTTTAATCTGAATATTGAACATGCATTGTTTTTTTGTATTTTGATTATGATTGATCAGGATTGAATTTTTATGTCACTCTACCATTTAACATTGGGTATTCCTCAGTGGCAATCATATCTTATTGAAGACCAAGAATCAATCAGTTGTTCCACGAAATAGTGATAAGCTGAAGCACCATGATATGGCCAATGCCTCATGTGAACTCCTTTGGGTTTCTTATTTGCAAAGGAATTTAGGTCTCACTTCATGACTGTTACATTTATATTGATAATCAGCCAACTCTTCATTCGACGCTTAGTCTCGTCTTCCATTAGCAAAAATTATATTGAGTTACATTATTGTATGCATAGAAGATTGAAGCCCAGATCATAATTCCTATGTCTCTCTCATTTGAAGACAAGATTTTGGATCCCTACTCAAAAGGTATTCAGCAAAATTTGTGTGGAATCATGTGATCCATGGTAGGGAAAATAATATTTATTTTCCATCTTGATGGGGCTCTTATGATGGGCAATGGCACAAATATAAACTCCTTTCTAAGGTTCAAGGACGGATGATGATCCGCCATCCATTCCATTTCCTTAGCATTATCAGTTATCCATGATGGCCACAGAACAGACAAAGGAATGAAAGGATTTGTGCCCTCCACTCCATCCTGTCATCGGATGACTGGGACCATCCTTAGTCCATTCTGTCATCCATGCCATCCAACACAAGACAGAAATGGAATGAAACTGCAGACTCTGTGATACATGACTAACCAAATTGTCATTTCATTCATCCACTTCCATTTTTTTCATCTATCCCTGAACTTTATTCATCTTTCTTTTTATCATATTTTTTCTTTTTCACATTTTTAGACAATTTCTACATAATATTTTCATCAAGTAAGCCATTTCTCCATTTTGAGCTCCATGAAGTCAACATGAAAGTTTTACTTTACTTTTCTCATACACCTTACTATACTTGCTATCAGGAAAATTTATGACCCCTAGCATGTGTGAACGGTGACTAGTTTAAATAGCCTGACATACTTAACATAGTTTCTTGGGAACCACGAGAAATTCAATGTGGTTTTGATATTTTGTCCTTAGATTTTAAGGTTAAAAAATTAATGTGATAATTACTTGGTTCCCCATTTTTCGTTGTGTAAGAAAAGAGGATTTTCTTTTTACTCATTCATACAGTGGGATAAAAGTTTGTTTCTCACGCACACAAGTTTATTATTTCCATGGTTAAATCAAAGTACTTCTTCCTAACAATAAATGCATGGTGCTTGAGAAAATCAAAAATACACTAGGGGCAAAGAATCAATGAACATTTCTGGAAATACCTGGCGTTAAATTTCCAAAATTGAAAAAGATTCCTTGTTGATCCAAGATTGATTTCAAATTTAATTTTTTTCCCTTCTCTCAAACATCACATAAGTATCTCATAACTCGCAAAATATATCAAAACTTTCCTTATTGATGGCGAAATATATCAAAACTGTCATGGATCATGATAACATTAAACTGCTATTAATTTAATTAGTGAAAGAGGAAATGAGGTGGTTAGAGTAACTTGGCCTCGATTTCCTCCAGAGTGAGGCCCTTTGTCTCCGGGACCAAGAAGAAGATGAAGGCTAGAGAGAGAACGCCGATCACCCCAAATCCAGCAAACAGTAGACCAGTTCCGACCAAAGCCTGAAACAACCAAAAAGATTTCTTAATCCAAAAAACATGCGGCCGACCCTACTTTCTGTCTCTCAATAGGGCAATATGATCATTATACTAATATCCATTCGAGAGACATGGAGAACAGTTGAAGTCGTGAACCTCCCTATCAAATTAACACGGGAATGGAGAGAAAGAGATACAGATATAAAGAGACAGACACTGAACTGAGAGACAGACAAAGACACAGACAAAGAGGACAAACAGCCAGATAGAGAGAGAGAGAGAGAGGTAGACAGAGAGACACACATAGACACAGAGACAGACTGAGAAACATAGAAAGAGAGAAGGCAGAGAGAGAGAGACTGAAAGAGAGGGACAAACAGAGGAATAGAAACAGAGAGAAAGAGAAAGAGAGAGGGAGAGAGAGAATTTGGAAAATAGAGAATACCTCCAAGGGGGAAAATGCAAATGTGACTAGCGCATTTGATGCAAAGTTGACAAGGACAGCAATGCTCAGGCCACGACCTCTAAGGCGGAGAGGGAAAATCTCAGATATCATCAGCCATCCAATGGGCCCGAAGGATAGCTGCAATACAACCGGATGATGTGAATTAATGTCCTTGATTTGTAGATAGTGGGTCACCCATGATCCATGGATTTGGGCCTTCCCTGGATATAGAGCTCAGAATCCATTATGCATACCTGATAACAACCAACGTAGAGAAGCAGGGCAACAACGGCCAACAGAGGTGCATTGTTGAGAACTAGGTAGTATGATGACAACAGCAACAGCGACAGAACCTGCAGATGAGCTCAGTTATTTACCCACGTTTCATTCATCAAGATATTCCTGCTTGTTCGAAAATTTTATGTTCTTTTCTGGAGTGAGAGAAACAGCTGTAATTTTACTTACAATTCCACTGACGCCTCCAAGAAGCAGAGGCTTCCGGCCTAGCCGGTCAACCGCAATTACAGCAACTCCGGTCATTAAGAACTGCAGAGAGGAATCAATCTTTATCTTTTTACATAACAACTTATCGTTAGTTCTTAATTCTCCACTTTCACACACGAATCAGGTAGCTTCCAAATATTCAAATGTACGCTCATATTTCCCTTGATAAATTTGACATGATTTTAGCAAGAAACTTTAGAGTTTCATCAGGGGCTTGGACACTTGATAGATTGATGTCCTTAGAAAGGAGAATTCCCAACAACTGGCCTTCATTTTTAAAGTTTTGCAGCCTTTACTAGAGAGAAACCTAAGGAATGGGTGGACCAATCTGTACAGAAAGAAATATAAGATAATATGAGAATATAATGTGCTCACCTTCAATAAACCCAGAAGAATTGAGACACGGGTGGCATCTGAGGCCGCAGAGAATCCTGCGCTCTGTGGAAAAAATTGAATTAGCATGGGATATTGATAAAAAGTGAAATTATTTCCAGTTTTTGTCAGTAAAGTAGATCCTATTAGATACGTGGAGTCATCCCCTTGGGGGAAAGTCAATAAAGTAGCTGAATTTGGCTGGAAGATCCTACCAGAGAGGGTTCAGGCGTCATTGGGCCACAACCACAAGTACCTTTTTTTAAGAAAAGAAACCACAGGTACTATCTCTCCTTCCCTACCCTATAGATCCCTAAACCGGGGACTTTTTCGAAGAGCCACATCAATCGGCCTTGAACAGTATTTTTACCTTCAGAATAGTGGCTGCATAGTACAGAACACTAGGCTGGCCAGTCACCTGAAGAACAAAAACAATCATTTAAGCTAAAAAGCATCCAACATAGCTCAAAATTAATTAAATAAATGACATTCAATGCAAGAATCTATTTTATGAAATGTTAAAAACTCCGGGATTGAATATACCTGCTGGAAGAAGACCAGACCAACACCAATGATCAAGGCTTTCAAGCATTTTCCTTGGAATATCTCCCTGAAACCTGCCTGATTTTCATTCTGAGAGTGAGAGAGCTCCAAAATTATACCATTTATCTCCTCAGAAGATGAAGAATCACGAGGCCAGCCCCTTAGGCGGCAGAGGCATGACATGGCGTTTCCCTTCACTGCCTCTGAATTTCCATTACTTTGAATAGCGCAGAGGAGGAGCCAACGAGGGGATGGTGGAAGCCACCACATTCCAATACCCATGATCAGAGAGAAAAGGCTGCTAGAGGCGTACATATAACGCCAGCCCCCCACTTTCTCCACGTAGAGGTTGCTTGCCACGTAGCCCAGCTGACATGAGCAAAATTGAAAAGTTCATGTTATTTGGTGGTGGGAGCTTGCAAAAAAAGATCTTGGACTTACGAGCATTCCAAAGACAATTAATAACTCCTTGAGGGAGATGAGCCGGCCTCGGATTTGGCTAGGGGAGGTTTCAGCAATGTACATTGGAGCAGCATGCATGGCCTGGAGAGATTAAAGAAATCATTGAACGCTAGAATATGATTATTTTAGAGATAATCACAAAGATTTTTATTATAGCATCATTTGGTCTTACAGGGAAAATTTAACAAACCCATCAGATTTTCTCAGTGCATCTTATTAATATATAATTATTCTCATTGGAAAATAATTGATAGATCTAATCAGAAAATAAAGAGTCCAATTGCAAACACAAGGTACCAGTCCAATGCCAATGCCAAAAATGAGTCGTCCGACAACCAGAAGAGGGAAAGAAGGCGCAAGTGCTGTCAAAATCGCCCCCAAAAAATAGAGCACAGAGGCAAAAATTAACTCCCTCCGTCTTCCTGCAAATTGGACGTTATTTTGAATTAGACGAGACGAAAAGAAAATTCTAACGGTTTAGCATACTAAATAACAAACCTAAGAAGTCAGTGACAGCGTATGCCAGACAAGAACCAATTAGCGCCCCATACAGTGACCCGCTGACCTGAATTTCAAGGTTAAAAAATAATTGGTGTCTTGAAACTTTATCAATTTATAGGTTTTGAATATATTTTGATAAAAGACAGGTTTCTCCAGGTTTTCTGACCTGAAGGCCAATCTCAACGGTAGACAAGTCATACCACGATGTCCCGCTCAGAGTTGATGACTGCAGAACAAAAATTGTTCAAAATCATAAAAATATTAAATAGCCCAAATATAATCATAAAAAACATTACATGCCAAAAACATGATGATGCAAGTAAACAAATGTGAGAAATTAAAAACACAATGAAACAGCTCGAATTTAGACAAAATTTATCCAATTTTTTTAACATTTTGGACATCACTAACATTGTTTAAAACTTACAGCACTAAAATTACTTACAGCACTACAATTTATTAACATTTGCATCATTTTTTTACTGTTACTTTCATATGCTCAAACCAGACATTTGAAAAGGAATTCAAAAACGTAAAAGTGAGCCTACAGTGCTAACCTCCAGAGAAATCGTGGCACCAGACGTGGCACCGATGTCATAGCCGTAAAGTAAACCTCCTAGAGCTGGAAATAGAAACCTGCGATTGAAGGGTCGATACATAAGTGAAGTGAAATCCTAATTTGACGAAAAATAACAGAACTTTTTTAATGGAATTAGACACTAACGGGAGTACAGCAGCAGAGACAGAGTATGTATCACACGAAATGCTTCTACCCAACAACGGCTCTCTAGTTGCCTCGACATCAGCCCCAATCTGAAAAAAAAACAAGAGAAGCGAACATGTGAATCAAAACTAAGTCTCCAGTTGCCTCAATTGAGAGCTCGTACCAACTCTAATTACCTCAGTAATCCGATTCCCCGCAGAAAAATAAATTTTTAAAAATCCTTGAAAAATCTGATGGCAATAAAAAAATTGCGCGGAAAATTCATCGTATCATGAAGCAGACTTTCGGAGAAAAAAGCCACAGTTTAAAGTAGTTCTTACATTCGTTCTGCCGCCATTGTTAACTAGGGAGGAATCAAATCGTTCAGGATCTAAGTTCTCGGACGCCATTGGAGAACAAACCGCCGAGCCAAGGGATTTCACTACGCCTTGAAAATTAAAATTTCTTCCAAGTGTATGTAGTCAATAAAGAAGTAAGAAAGAGAGAGAGAGCTGACGTGGGCCAATCATTACCTCTTTAATCTGGACCGTCCATTGGATGAGATCTACCGCCTCGGCCGACGAGCCAAAGAGAGAAGTTGATACGTTGCTGACGTGGCAACGTTTGCCGAAAGCTGTGGGGCCCAAATTATGGGAAGCAAGTGGACGCTTTTGCTGACGACGCAAGATGTAGGCCGTCGGATTTACCAACTCCCGAAAATCGACGGCTCACCTGATTCCACGTGGCTGAAAGACGACGGCATGCTAGTAGGTTGGGCCTTATTCTGAACTACCAACGCCGACCGGACCGGTTCGGGTTAACGGTCGCCCGTCGAACGCTCGTCCACGTCGGCAACTTCCAATTTCCCCTACAAGCTCAGAAAGTAGATTTACATTAATTACTCTGCAACTCTCATCAATTAGTTATCTGAAAAATGATTATGCATCAAAATCCAACCAATTAATCCTGATGGTCCATGCGAAATGCTGGTGGATGAGAGTTGGAAGTTTGCGATTTCAAATGATACAATGGTGTTGATATCCAAGATGGTTACTTCAAACTATGCCTTTAATCACATAAATTGTGTAAGTATGTTACATGAAGGTGAAAATGCGCTGAAATTGTGTAAATATTACCTTCTCTCTCTGTCTCTCTCTCTATCTCTCTCTCTATCTCTCTCTGTCTCTCTCTCTCTCTATCATTCTCTGTCTCTCTCTCTCTATCTCCCTCTATCTCTCTCTATCTCTCTCTGTCTCTATCTCTGTCTCTCTCTCTCTCTCTATCTATCTATCTATCTATCTCTATCACTCTCTGTCTCTCCCTGTGTCTCTCGCTCTCTATCTATCTATCTCTATCCCTCTGTCTCTCTCTGTGTCTCTCTCTGTCTCTCTCGCTCTCTATCTATCTATCTCTATCTCTCTCTGTCTCTCTCTATCTATCTATCTCTATCTCTCTCTGTCTCTCTCTGTGTCTCTCTCTGTCTCTTCGCTCTCTATCTATCTATCTCTATCTCTCTCTGTCTCTCTATCTATCTATCTATCTATCTCTATCTCTCTCTGTCTCTCCCTGTGTCTCTCTCTGTCTCTCTCGCTCTCTATCTATCTATCTCTATCTCTCTCTATCTATCTCTATCTCTCTCTCTCTCCTCTGTCTCTCTGTGTCTCTGTCTCTCTTTGTCTCTCTCTCTGTCACTCTCTCTCTCTCCTCTGTCTCTCTGTGTCTCTGTCTCTCTTTGTCTCTCTCTCTGTCACTCTCTCTCTCTATCTCTGTCTCTCTCTCTCTCTCTTTGTCTCTCTCTCTCTCTATGTCTCTCTCCCTGTCTCTCTCTCTCTTTGTCTCTCTATGTCTCTCTCTCTGTCTCTTTATCGCTCTATCGCTCTATCGCTCTCTCTCTCTCTCTGTCTCTCTCTGTCTCTCTCTGTCTGTCTGTCTCTCTATGTCTGTGTCTCTCTCTGTCTGTCTGTCTCTCTATGTCTGTGTCTCTCTCTGTCTGTCTGTCTCTCTCTCTGTCTCTCTTTGTCTCTCTCACTCTCTCTGTCTCTCTTTGTCTCTCTGTCTCTCTCTCTATCTCTCTCTACTGCTTCCTCTCAATCTCCCTCTCTCCTCTTGTGATCGCTCCCTCTCTCTCTCTTGATCACTCCCTCTCCCTCCCTATCCTCTTGTGCTAAATAGTATAAAAATGTGCATAATAACATAGCAGACGTGATGAAATTTTGTAAAAAAATGGGAAAAGATCATGGACATTTCAGGAGAAAATTAATATATATTTTATATATGTTTCTATTTCTTTATCACATATTTAGATTTCAATGAAGCCTATTCATCTGTGCACAAGTGAATCCATATTCCAAAGATTTTAATTATTGATTTTGAGAATGTTGCTGATCATCTAAAAACACCTTGACATTGCATAATGTAAAAACCCAAGGGAAGAAATATCATTCTATCTAGAAACATCTAGATGTCATCCAACATCCCTCTTTGGAAAATATACATACCTTTTTGTTTGGCATTAAAATACCTGATACACATATTTTTAAGTATATTTGCATGTTATCCATATTTAAATATATTTCGATTTTAGGTTGATGAATTTATTAATCCTACTCACCTTGAATTTAGTTCATTTAAATTATTTCCATCTATCATTGTATTTTATCATAGTCTCATTCACATCTGCATTTAATCACATTCACCATTTTAGAAACTAATAGATGTATATGTTACCGTTTTACTCATATGGTCTTTTATCAAAGTTTACGACTCAAATATTGCCATAAAAAATATTGGGTGATCTTGGGTAAGCCTACCAGAAGGCATTACGATCCACAAGGCCCTGCACAAATGGGAAATCTATATTTCACAGCATTCAAAAAATAATATTGAGAAGACAAATACCTCATTTGTATGTGATAAAATGACAGCTGCATTTAGATATATCTGGAAGAAACACTTTGTTGGTGATATTGAGGCATGTAAGATGATCAAATCCCATTGTATATCTTTTAAAATAAATATAATTTTTATTTATGAAACGATTGAATTAATAATTTTCTTTTTTGGGCATACAAGTTACTTGATTATCCTCTTTGCTCTTATATTTTACTGGCTATGCATAAATAGGTTCATGCCATGTGGCTGGTATTTATTTAATTAAATCAGATATTTATAATGTATTTTGAGTTTTTATACTCATATTTCCTTAATAAGATATGTGTTCATATAGATTAGTGGACTGGTCAGTTAGAAGTCAATATTGAAATATGCAGTTTCATTACTTATATGCAAGAAAGTGTACATGGTAGACTCTGAAATATCAAAGGGAGCCTTTTAGTTGGATGGATTGATGATGAAATTGAGTATATGACAAGATCTATGGAATTTAAGATCTTACCAGCCAATTGCACACTCCACATCTCATTGAGAATTCATTGGTATGAACATAATCATTATTATATGTACAGGATGATTTTAATGAAATCCAATAATACATGCCCTAGTCGATGAATTATGATGATATTATAATATGATGATCACCGATCTTTGAAAGTATATTGTAAACGTTCCCAACCATAGAATCCCTGATAAGCATATCAAAATAGAAAGGCACATTCTGCTCCTACTCATATGACACGTATGATTGATCCCATTAATATTAATGTGAAGGCAAGAAGGAGAGACCATGCGTGCACTTTAGGAAAATAGTTCACTTAATTAATCTATATGAATCTCTTTGTGTATTGATCATGGGATGCTAAAAATCATAGATCGGATGTAGAAACAAGTCTGTGAATGCCATTATGTGATCAATATGAGAGTTTCATCTTGATAAAAGAGGAGACAAATTTGAAGATGGCATTGTGATGAAGTCCTTCATCAAGGAAGTAGAAATATTGAAAAAAAAGTCTAATGATGATTTCCCAAATGTATCATTACTGAGAATGAGTAGTGATTAGGTTTTCTTAGTAAATCATACACTAATTCATTCTAAGAGTGTCATGCATATTAGGATTATATGTATGCAGTAACTAAGGACAAAGATTGTTACGTGAAAGAGTTGATATATTCTTTTGTATCTTGTAAAGCAAAAGGTGTATGCTGTGATAACGTGATAAATAAACATATATTTCCATACATTTTAGATGTTTTAGTATTATTAATTTATAATTTATCATGTTATTATTTGAATTAACCAAATATTTATGCGTTATCTAGAAATTCACTAACTTTTGCGCATTATGATTACTTTTCACTAACTTCATTTACTTCTATGAAGTCAATCAGTTTGATAACTGATGAGTACTTTATATTTACAAATGTGCATGAATTTACAGGAATTAGAAGATACAATTCTTAGGAAATTGGAGAATTTTTGGGACCGTAGTAATTATCAAAATGGGTTGAAATGATGAAATGGTGTTGTGGGCTTTTAAAAGAGAAATCAGAGGGTCTTGGGCCACAACCTGAACTAACTATTGGAACCTCAAACACCTTACAAAAGAAACAAGCTGGAAATTAATAAGGCAAAGCTCTCAACCAATGGAGAAAAAAGGGCAAAATGGCAAGAAAAAAGAATAGAAAATGCCCAAAGGGGTAATTCTCAAAATGTATAAATACTATTTTCCTCCCTCATTTTACCTCATTCTAGACGTGCTCTAGCAAGTGGCTGACCAGCAGGACAAGGCATATTTCAGAATCTGGGTTGTTCAAATTGCTTGATGTAAGTTTGTTGAAGTTTGCATTCAATCTCCTCTCTTGTTTCCATTGAAAAACGACTGTTCCTGGCGAAATATAAGGATCCAAAATTGAGAGGAAGCATTGAGAGCTCACCAGACTTGCATTGAGGTTTTAGGAACCTAGATTTCCATTTTCAGATCATCATCCATCCATTTACCCTTAAAATCCATCATTTTCTCACTCTAAACATTTGATTTTACATGATTTCTCTCTAGAATCAATTCATTATCTCTCTAGATATTTATACATATCCCTAATTGATTTTCTAAATATTTCATAAAAATTATCCTTCATTTGCACCTTCAAATTCTATCTCAAACTTCTTCTACATTCTCTCTTCATTTTCTCTCTCTCTCTCCATTTCAGTCATTTTCTCTCTCCAAAACCATTTATTTCTCTCTCTAAAATCCATTAGTCTCTCTATAGATCATCCTTCATTCTTCCTGTGAAATTTCCAACAAAATCGTGTTTGAATTCCATCATTTAGGGCAAAAAAAGTGGAGAGTGGACGACTTAGTTAAATTGACTAAGTCCTAACCATATTGGGTTAAGCTTAATAGGGCTTAGCCCATTTGGCTAAGTCTCGACTTATCCAAACTGGGTTGAACCACTAAGGCCAGCCCTATACAGGCCACACAAGGACCGCCGGGTCATCCGATCTGCCGCTGCCGCCGCTCCGCCGTCGCTTCGCCGCCGCCGCCGGCGATAGCTGGAAAATGTATTTTTCTTATTTTATATATTTAAAAATTCCAAAAAAATCAGAAAAATCCCTATAATTAGTATAATCATTATTCAGTATTTTTAACATCTACAAAAATTCTAAAAGAATATTTAACTCTTTTTTAAATATTTCAAGTGTTTTTGGCGTTAATTAAATTCAAGAAAATTCAAAAAAATATTTATTTCCTATTTCTGGTGTTAATTAAAATTATGAAAATTAGTCTAAAATATTTTTAGTGTTTTTCTTTGTATTTTTTCTTCAATTTAGATCATAGGAATAGATATAAATTGACTAAAAATCCAGGAAAATCTCAGAAATTATATTTCTCACTTTTAAACTCACTTCCTTCATTCCAATCTTGATAAAAATTCTGAAATTAAATTGCTGACTCTCTGTGGATCAACCCCTTACTTTCCCTATATTAATTATAGAGTATTTAAGTGGAAAATTTTCATAAATTTTTTTGGTTAAGTCGAAATCAAAACAACGACATAAAACCCTTAAATTTAGACATATCAGGCTGGAACTCCAAGTGTTGGCTACTTGACCTATTAATTTGGCTAAACTGATAGTAATTGATTAATTGTAATGTATAGTTCATTAATTATTTTTTCTAGTAATAATATATTGAGCTTATTGAACTGTTAAATAATCTGATGCATTGTCCTAAAGGAAAATGATAGTAAGTTGTATTTAACATCCTATACTTAAGTAATCATATTCTTAAGTTACAGGGACTTCTATGAAAAAATATATTTTTAATCTAAAATGATACAAATCCTTAAATAAGAACACTAATGTGATCCTTAGCTTGGGTGACCTCCATCTCTCATTGGGTATCCTCCCTTCACGATGTGATTAGAATGGTGAGAATATAAGTTATGGTGCTTATCAAGTAGAATACGAGGAGATTTGATGCGCCAAGGATCAAGTGCATATCTATGGAGGTCAGACATCTGTGCGGCTTGTGATAACTCATTAAAATAATTAAATGGTCCTGAATTTGATTTCTACTCAAGGTGTTTTTATCATATTTTATTTTTATTCAAATTTTAAAGACTTTATTATTTTATTCTATTTAGTGAACTATTATAGATCATTGAACATGGTCTTGAATCTTCCAGAGTTTAGGTTCCTTTTCTTTGGCACATTTGGAGTATTGTTTCTTTTCCTAGAAAAGAATCAAGTGTATCATGCATCATCACTGTATATTACAGTGCAACATCAGAGAATCAAAAAGTTGCTAAAATTGGTGGATAAAGTGGGATACAAGGATAGTATAATGGATATGTTTAATTTATGTTGTGAGCACCTTATGCTAGTTGGAGTACATGTTTAAGAAGGAATATCAACCTGATGCACAATCGAGGTTTTTGCCAAGGTGGAGATTGTTGGGACATGTCAGCCTTTATCATTTGAGCAAGAGGCTTCATGGATATACAAATATATTTTCATCAGTTTTTATCTTATTTAGTAGATCCAATTGTCGTGTCATGCGTCTTATTTTTTTGAAGGGTTTTAATCTTTTTGCTTAAAATGTAAATGATAACATGCATATTTATTAATTTAATATGATCATATTTACATGTCTATTTGCATTAAATCACTCATATTTTCATGTGTTTGGAAATATATGATTTTTCTAAGTCTAAATATATATATTTATTTCTATTTTTTGGGATTTAACTTTATTTAAAATTAATTCTAGAAGATCTTCTAGCCAAATATTAACTTAGTTACTGCTTAGCGTAAGCCAATCATTTAGCCAAACAATCATCGCTTCGTGATTCGCAAAGTGATGATTGCATTTATTTCTGACATATCAAATTTCAAATTTTTCTAGCGCAGGACGACGTGGACCAATAAAAAAAGGAGGCATTTTTTCCGCCATAAATGATCACGTGGGCTGAGAGAGAAAAAGACAAAAAATCACTTTTTCATTTTTGTTTTTCTTTTTCTCTGGTATAGCGGAGGGCGATGTGGCCGCATCGCACGATGCCACGTGTACACGTGGCCTGCTCAACTCAATGTGGCGCGTGCGTGGCAGCCACTTAATGGATTAAAAAGAAAAAAACCTGACGTGGAGCGCGCTAACACGCCGCCATGCCAGTTGTGAGAAAGAATAAGTAAAAGTATTTAATTAATATGAATCACTCATTTGTATTTTCTCCCCATGTAGGTACACATGGCAACTTTAGGAGGCGTGCACGCAAAATACGAGGAGAAACCAAATTCCAAGAGATTTGACAGTTTATAAGGAATAAAAAATGAGGAAGCATCCGCGATGCTGATGAGGAGAGAGAAATAAATCAAGGGCTAGGATTGGCTCAACTTCAAACAACCATATCTTTTGATCTAAAACTTCGATTGAGCTGAAAATTTTAGCACTGCTTCGTCCTCCCCTCCTCTTTCCATCCATACCCTCCGGTCTATAAATAGAGTCCTTGATCAATATGAAATACATCTTGAACTTGCTTCCTACTATTGTGGGCTGATTGAAATATAGTAGGTTTTGAGATCCATCAAGTGTATTCTTGGTGTCTCAGGTGTGTGGAAAGAAGCATTAGGGAAGCGGGGTAGCTTACTGTCACTCGCAAATCACCGTGATCCAAGTGGAACGTAAGGATCTAAGGTAAGTGTCATCGCCTTACATGTTTTCTCTCTCGACATCATCGTTATCATAATTATAATTGTTATCATCTTATCATTTATCATTTCACTTACTTACGTCCTCATTATTTTGTCTCTATCTTTTCCATCACACCGTTCTTATATTCAGTCATTATCGTATTCTTTGCACTCTTTATCTCATCTGCATATCATTACACATAATTCTACGTTCAGTTCCTCTCTTCTTGCTAATTTAAGTTGAATTATAGCTATATACAATATAGTACTCGATATCACTATCTAGCCTGCTCTAGTTTTTTTTTTTCGTATCGCGAATCACTATAGTAAGAATTAAATCCTGTGGAAACAATCCGTACTCATTCCTAACTAAATAATATATTTTTATTGAATAATCTCAATTACCAACGACAAATTAAAACCCCTAAATTTGAGATTATAAGTAAACTTTACTAATTTAATTTTTTTGGGTTCTAGGGACTCAGTCTGGATGAAAACATAGAAAATTCACAACACAATAAAAACCATCAATAAATTGTAACAACTTCAATAGAAACCATGAAATAAATCAGCTTGTTACAGATTGCACCTGTGATTTCTTTGATCATCGAGCGAGCAATATTGAGTTGCTCATGTGTGCATCCTCTAGAAGTATCTACGTAATAGACATCACGTCAAACCTCCTCCCTTTTTTTGACAAGATCTATTCACCCACTGTCACCTTCATTACGTCAACCCCATCGCATCAAGAATGGAGAGGAGCCAAAGGGAGAAGAGAGAAGAAGGGGAAGGACTCTGAAAAATTCTGGCATGGGTGAAATTTTTTTAGGCCCTTCCCCGAATTATACTAAGTAGATATTTTTCATTAAAAATCTCAAACTTTAAGTATATCTTTCGACGTTCAAAATACCATTTGCATAAGACTTTAGGCCCATATATTAGTTCCCTTAAAGACACTAACGACCCTATAACCTATATCAACCTTCCACATTAATTTAATACATCATCATGTATAGTAATTAATGTCAGATCGATTTATCCTAATTGATAGGTCAAAGTTCCAACCCGTTGGGTGCCAAGATGCGCCTCGTGCTCTAGAAGATACAAATGATATGTATTGGCTTACTCATGGAAGATATCCATCATTGGTTATTTCGTACGTGTAGTCCATCATCCGCTTGACACTCCTAAGATGAGTTAGGGTATGATCAACTATCAAACCCTGATCGATTATCCAAGTTAGTACTGATATGTTTGGAAATCATCAGAGAACTCTTTTCTCATATTTCACAACATTGACCAAGAAGTTGATCACATCGTCTACCTTAAGCTGTCTACTCTTATACTAAGGGTTGACGATCCCATTTTAACTACTCAATTATCTTTGTGAACTTCATGGTGAACCCGAAGTAGGACTACTTAAGAGTTCCATGATTATGAGATTGTAGGCTATAGTCCAATTACAACTGTCCACTTACAATATGTCTTTAGTGTCTCAAGTTTATGTACCACTTACACAACCGTGACTTGAATCAACCTAATTGACAATTTAGCATAATACCATTCAGAGATTTGCACATATCAATTTAATGATTTTTTTACTCTAAAAAGTAGCTACTATATATCTTTAGTGTTCTCATACTAATGGCTACGGGACCGACTAATGAGTGAGACTAGATAGTGTCATTCTATATGCATATTTGATGACCTTTTAAAGTATTTTTCGAGTACGAATTTTTAAAGTACATAAATAAATACTAGTGGTCCCCATATTATGATATGATCATAATTTCCTGATCATGTATTCATGGACTTCAATATAATCATCACACATGCTCTATAATGAATATATCGTATTAATGGACAATAGATGAAATGTGTAATGTGGTGATTGGCTTAGGTGCCAGAAATATTTTCATAAGAAATAATGAATGGTCTTTCAGTCCCATACAGTCTGTCCAAAGCATAACCGGCCATTTGCCCAACAATCCTAATCAGTATCGTAGCCACATATGAGGGATGTAGACAATGACGACATCCCGCAGGTTTAAATGCCAGAAAAAAAAAAATCATACACGCCACTCGCACCAGTTACTGGGCGAACTAGTTTTGAAAGGGGGAGAGCTCTACGAATACACGCAATCCCTTGTTGTATAGGGTAGTTAAGAAGATGTAACCGGGAGATGGCGTAAGCAATAATAAAGAGGGAGTGAGCGGGAGTCAAAACTCAAAAGTGGAGAGGGATAATGGATAGAGGAGAGGATCCTTCGATAGAGACCCATGACAACGATGAAGATCTGCTCCCGGGGACCGACAAATGAAGAGGAGGGCGATCTTTGTCTGGCGAGGAAACTGGTCCTCTTTTTGTAGAATTGAATTATCACTTTATATGGTGAGATCGGAGCAGTTTACTGCCTGTCACGTTAGGAGATCTGGCCGGTGGGGGGAGAGTAGGAAGTCCACGAACTCGTCCAACGCGCGGGCGGAGGAGCTGGGAAAGCCAGCGTCGAAGAAGGACCGGGCCGCGGCGGCGCGAGCCTTGACCGCCTGGTCCGAGACCAGCTCCTCGATGGCCCGCGCCAGCTCCCCACGGCCGACCGGCAGGCCGGACCCGTCGGCTCGGACAAGGCGGCCGACGCCGAGCCGTTCGGTCAGGAGCTCGGCGTTGAAGTGCTGGTCTCCCCGGACGGGCCAGGCCAGGACGGGCACGCCGGCGGCGAGCGCCTCCGTCGTCGAGTTCCAGCCGCAGTGGCTGACGAAGGCCGCCGTTGACGGGTGGCCGAGTATCATCTGCTGCGGAGCCCACCCGCGGATGACGAGCCCGAGCTCGCTCGTCTTCTCCGGCGCGAACCCGCGGCCCACCAGAGCCCACACGAAGGGCCGCCCCGCGCCCTCCAGCGCGGCCGCCAGCTCCTCGAGCTCGCCGGCCGCCGGTGCCACGAGCGTCCCGAACGAGACGTAGACCACGGACCCCGCCGGCTTGGCGTCCAGCCACGACCGCACCGCGTCGTCAACCTCCGCCTCGGACCGGAGCAGCGGACCCACGCCCCAGACCGGCTTCCCCGACGCGGCCGCGGCGTGGGCCAGGTAGGGCCGCTCCAAGTCCGCGCAGGTGTTGAACAGCGCCGCCGCCACCGCGCCGCGCGCGCCGGCGAGCCCCCGCAGCGGTCCGAGCGCGGGGGCGGCGTCTTCCTTGACGGCGGCGCAGGCGCTGGAGGTGAAGAAGCTGACCACGCGGAGGCCGTGGCTTTCGAAGAGGTCGGCGTAGCCGCGGACGATCTCGTCGAGGATAACGCAGAGCAGAGGCGGCTCGGCGCCGCGTCTTCGGGCGAGGTACTCTTCCACGGCGGCGTCTCGGCGGGGGCGCGGCTTCGGGAAGGGTCTCGCCGCCGCCGTGGGCGGCGGCGGCGGCGGCGGCTTTGGGTCGGAGAAGAGAAGAACGGAGACGTTGTGGGGAAGAGGAGAAGGAGGCGGGGAAGGGAGGAAGAGGGTGACGGATAGGCCGCGGAGGGCGAGGTGGCGGGATAGCTCGGTGGCTGGAAAGACGTGGCCTTTGTCGTGGAAGGGCAGAACCAGCACCTCCCCTGCACGCGCCATGTTGAGATTGTCCGTGCGAGAGGAAGAAGACGATTGCGGTGTTTTTGAAGTATGGGTTGGACTTTGCTTGGAGAATAAGCGACAAGGACTGGCATTGATTGGGTTCACGTGTATGGTTCCTGTTGGGTATCTTGATCGGTCGGCAGCCTGTGGGTTGCGGCTGTGGAGCCAACCGTCTTGGACAGGTGGCATGACGCCGTTCTAGTGTTTACGCTAGGACGGTCGAGATTGAGTCTTTTGAACCAAGCAAGCAAGCGAACGGCCTTTGACTTGAGGTTGGGGCTACACATGGTTGTTCGTTCGGAGCGAATTAGAGCTAAGTGCGCGTTTTGTTGGGATTTCCGAACAGAACAAATTTGGAAACGAACAGAACTTCGCACACACCCGTGTGCGCTTCGCTTTGTGCGATTTGTGCGAATTTATTTGTAAAGTATTTTATACAAAATTAGAAGGAATGCTTCCCGTTTTGCCTCTTATTCTACCTCATTTTCTCGTTCTCGCAAGCTCTCTCGAGTCTCGACGACGGCCTGTAGACACGCCTCTAACTCGACAACGGCCTGTAGACAGCTCTCTCGAGTCTCTGTCTCGTTCTCTCTACTCTCTAGTCTTGCCTCTCTCTGCTCTCTGCTCACTCCATCACGGAGATTCCCGACATTTTAAGGTATCCTCGCCCTTTTGATTGCTGGGAAAATCTATCTTGTATGTCTCATTTTAGCTGTTTGAATCGATGCGTTTACTTGGTAGTTGAAACTGCGGTGATTGTTCTGTACGAAATTCGAACCATGTGCTCATGCGTTTGCTGGAAATTCGAATTGCGGTGTTTGTTCTCTCTATTTCTCACCCTCCATGTGCTCTTGCGCGTCTCTTGTGGGCTCATCAGAGGATGATTTTCAAGACTGTGTTCGCCGCCACTACAGCAGATCTGCTCCGTTTTGACCGTTGGGGGGGATCGCGCCTGTGTTCTTGATGACAGTAGTTTTGGAAGTGATAATAAGAAGGGAGAGAATGGCGATCCTTGATTGTTTCCAGCTGGGTGATGTTTTTGGTGTCATTTCTTATAATTGTTTTGTTAATGTGATTTCTGACGACCGAAGTCCTATTTGTTGTCTGATCACTCTGAGCCATGTTCCTCTCTCTCTCCATGTATGAGTCTCTCTCTCATATTCTCTTCAGGTTACTCTCCCACTATGTATATATCTCTCTCTCGTACCCTATCCATATTACTCTATCCTTCCATGTATAAGTATAGATCAGGGAGGCGGACGGGACAAATTATTGGACGAAAAATCGTCCGACGGACAACCGGACGGGACGTATTTCGTCCCATCGGACGAAAAATTCGTTCGTCCGGGACAGCCGGACGGTGGACGTACGATTTGTGGACGTATTTTGATTTTAATAATTTGTTAAAGTTATAATAAAATTATTTGTTTTCATTTGAAAATTTTGGAAAGTTGAAATTTAATCCATTAGGTTCAAACGTGAAATAAACGAGTGGGGTTATTATGTGAAAAAGGCAGTCTGTATGTCTCTCTTTATCTCTATGGTCCATATCTCTGTCTCTGACATGGGTGAAGGACAAATTAGTGAAATATTTAAAATAGGAAACATAACAGCATCCTCGTGTTTTTTAGGTTTACACAGGCATCTATATGTTACTATAAGATTTTAAGATTATCTATAAATTATGTTTGTACGTGGACGTACGTAAAGATGTAGGTACTCTAATGATATGGATAAAATTATTTCACAAATGTATAAATACTCATAAAAGTATATGAATCGGTACAATGAATCTATAAATAAATTCTATGCATGTAGGTGTCTATGATAATATAAAAGCTTCTAAACGCTGCCCTCTCTTGGCCGCATTGTCTTTATCCTTCTTGGGTCCCATGACTATGCGTATATTTAAATGTGTAAACCAATTTATATATCTCTATCTATGTCATGTCCTCCCTTTTATCCTTCCCCTTACTCCCTTCCCACTCTTCCCACCCTGTAACCCCTCTAGATCATCGTCTCCCCTGCTCTTCCCTTTCCTTTTTGCTTTCTTTTATCCGATCCAACTTACATTATACCTCCCCACTCCTTCCCATCTTCCCCTTTCCTCAATTCCCTCCCCCCTCCAGCCTTATTCTGATGAACTTATGTATCATGAAAGTCAATCACACACTGTTGCCCAATACTCAATTTATTGATGAAAAGGAAATTTGATATTATTCACATATGATATTCATAATGAAGTCCAAGGAGAAATGATGAATAAATAAAGATGAAAACATGACTATGTTGATTAAATATTTTTAAACATGTATCTTAAACACTCCTAGTCGTGGCATATTTGAGAAGGAAATTAAAAGTATCTTGATTAAAGAAACCCTATCTACTCTTGGATAAATAACAAACATGGTTGATGTAGTAACTATAAAACATTTTTTATGTTTTACTTAGTGCTCTTAAGTACTCTTAAACCTACTCGTTTCTTTCACGTTTTGTTAAGTACTCTTATCTCCATCGTACAATGAGATGAGCAATACAAAATTTCATATATTTCTTAGGTCCACCCTTCGAGGTGTCCATTGGAGTTGAAAGGATAATACACGAACTAAAATTTAGAAGAAATTCAGAGTAGCAGTAGACGTGGGCACGTGGCTTTCATCAGTCACAGCAAAGGAGATACAGAAATAGAGAGCGTTTTTTCAGAAACTGAGACAGAATATTGATGCGGAGTTCATGCAGCCATCCATCCAACTCGCTCACAATCAGACGGTGTTGAGATGGCCGTCTCACATCTCGCACATGTACTCCGTTCAAACTGAAATCAAATCAAAGTCGTAAGGAAACAATGAAAGAATCGTAGAGGAAGAAGAGTAGGAAAAATAAATAAAAAGGGAGAGAAATGGAGAGGACGACATGTAAGAAAAAAATAAAGAATAAGATCAGGAAAGTTATTGAATAAAATATTATGTAGCAGATTTGCAGACAAAAATATGAAGAGAAGAAGAGCAGAGTAAAGGTGAAGATGATTAGAAGCAATAAGGAGACAAATAGTTGAACTAATGAAAACATAACAAGACAAGAGTTAAGGAAAATGAGCAGAACTTCAAATTAAAAAGATAAGGAAAATGAGAAGTAAGATAACAAAATATCAGAATAAAAAAATGAGAACAAAAGATAATAAAGGAAGGAAATTTTAAAAAATACAGATCTCGAACCGAAAAAGAGTAAGATGAGAGGCCCAAAGGAAGATAAGAACAAAAGAAAATGAAAAGAGAAGGGGGGAGGGAAAATAGGAAGAGAAGGAATGAAGGAAGAGAAAGAAGAAACTTGAATAAAGGAACAGAATGAAATTAAAATTCATTAATTTTTCCTAAAAATGAAAATTTTTTTCTGTTTCATTTATTTTTCCTAAAAATTTCACACGATGCATAGGCGATGCACACAGGCCTCTATGAATTGTGCAACGTAGATTCTTACGGAGGGTTTACATTATGGGCCTCAAAATTATACCGCACATCAAATTAAAATTCACAGATGGGGTAGTAGCACGACTTACATTAAAGCATGAAGGATGTAAACTTATCCACCACCTTCAGTCAACATAAATGCGCAAAACTTCAACTGAGAAGGATAAGGAAAAAAAGTAATGTAAGAAAATAAGAGAACAAAAAGAGAAGGGAAGATAAGAGAGGATGAAAATTAAAAATAATACAGAAGTGGAGCCGAAAAATATTAAGATAGGAGGTGAA
Organism: Wolffia australiana; assembly: GCF_029677425.1. Taxonomy (NCBI): domain Eukaryota; kingdom Viridiplantae; phylum Streptophyta; class Magnoliopsida; order Alismatales; family Araceae; genus Wolffia; species Wolffia australiana. The sequence goes on from NC_135844.1 coordinate 17,116,285, forward strand.
AGGGAAGGTAAGATCAGAAGATAACAGAAACAGAAGAGGGAGAACAGAAGAAGAGCAACGAGGGAAAATACTTTACCAAGTTATTAAAACTAAAATTCAAACCAACGCAGTAGAGAGAGATTCGTTGCATGCATACGGAACAGAAATATATGGGGTAGAAGCATGACTTATAGTAAATCAAGAGGGATGTAAATGGACAGGCCACCTTCCTTTTTTACCGCTCTTACGCTGTTACGTGGAAAGGAGCGAGTTAGGATAAAACAAACACAAGCAAAAGGTCATAAAGCGATGTAACCTAACTCACCATCAGAAGAGCTGTCGTCGTCGTCAATGTCATCCTCGGAATCAGACGAGCACTGCTCTGTGCTACGGAACCATGCACAAAGTATCATCAACATCTCTATGCTCTCTGCATCTAAGCGTCCTCTCCGGTATGTGGTGATGCCTCGACCAACGGAAAAAAGCCGCTCCACAGGTGCACTTGTCGGGCTTACGTCAAGAAATTGGGACGCAATTTTTTTCAGGTTCGGAAAGTACCGAGTTCCGACATTCTTCCACCAGCTTAGTGGACTATCTTCCTCCTCACTGCACAGGATATTTAGATACTTGTCTAGCTCCTGCCTAGGCGTTGAGTGTGGTCGCCGAGTCTTGCACGGAAGGGTATACTGTCACTTGGTGGATACAAAATGTTCCGGACGGCGCCTTCCAGACGATTCACCCTGCTCTCAATCACATCCAGTTGCATCCGTTTTACACGCGCCGTCTAAAAGACTGCCGAGATAGGATAGCACGTCGTCGCAATATGACGGATACACAACGTCTATTTTGGAGAATGGATCCAAGGTCCCCGCCGTCGCCACAGTGTGATTGTCCCAAATTACCTTTGCGTACTGCATCAACTTGTTATGCATAGCACTACACGCCGAGCGCAACGCATCCCTCCGCTCGACATCCAAGGTTGCCCCAGCACTGTACATAGCCTGCTCAAGTTGGGCCTTCAGGTTCGAGATCAACGACGTTACCTCACTGATCGGCAATCTCTTTGTGCAGCACACATAGTCAGAACCTTCACACAATGGCCCCAAGATACGGAGATATTCTTCAATCAACTCCCAATCCTCCTGACATAGGGCATAATCTTTAGTCGATGTCGAAAGGAACCTCACGGCCATATGGTTGAGTACCTCTCTCTTGGCAAGAGCATGCTCTAACATATTGAAAGTGGAGTTCCAGCGCATTGGGCAGTCCACCTTTATCTTGATCGAGTTCGGGAGCTCATACATTTTGCAGATGTCAATATATTTCTCCATCCGTTGCGTGGACCCTTGAATAGCGTTGACGATGGCTCTCACGCGTGAAACGGCTATTCCCAAGGGTGCAGATGTCGTTGTACTGCATTTGTCGACTTGCGAATCAGTTGGTTCATCCGTGGCGAACGCTGCATAAGTCTGAAAATCTCGGCTTCGTAGCGTACTACTTTCTGGTGCGTCAGGATTACGTATGATCTTCAATCCGGACTGGACTACGATGTTGAGAACACGTGCAATGCATAGTACGTGTCTATCCATAGTGAACTGTGGGTTTACAGTCTTCAGTTGATCTACAATTGAGGCCAGCATGGTTCTGTTGTTGGATGCATTCTCCGTGGTGATTGTACAAAGCTTCGACTCTATTCCATATTCATATGCAATATGAAAGATCCTCGCCAAGTTGGTGCTACAGTGGGATCCCTTGATCTGCCGGATGGTAAGGAGTAGCTCACAGAGCTTTTAGTCGACGTCAATCCAATGGGCGGTGACACCTAGAAGGGCAAGGTTATTTCTTGACGTCCAAGCGTCCACTGTCAGAGAGACACTGTGAACGTCAGCAAACATCTCTATTAATTTCACTTGGACTTCTCTATACATGTTAGAAGCCGTTGCTTTGACCGCATCAGGACCAAGGATGTCCCCAACCACCTGTGTCCCGTAGAACCTTAATCGTCGGAATGACTTTTTCTTCACAAGTTGCCAAGGAAGATCGTTGTCACAGAAGAATCTGACGAACTCCTCCTTCGTACGCTCCATGGTGATTTCGGGTAAGTACAGCTTGTGGGACAGTAATTCGTAATGGGTTATCTTCCTCTGAGTCGTCTGGACGCCCTTGAGTTCATCGTGAAATTCACGATGTACTTTCTCTATATGTCTCCAAAACACATTCGTGCTCTTATCTTTATTCCACTTGATGATGACCTTATGAGTGGGGTTCTGCACTTGACAAAGCGTACACTGGTACTCGTCCGGGCCAACTTCAACAAATCGATCTAAAACTTTAGACCGATTGCATCTTACACTTCGAGATGACACATTGTCATCCACCTCTACAGCGTAGCACTCCGCAAACACCGATGGCGTAGCTGTAGCCGTTGATTTGGGAGTGGTAGCAGATGTGGACTCCATATCTATATCAAAATTAATCACAATATATCTTCATTCGTACGAAGATATCGACAGATAGGTAAACATTCTGTGGGAATAAAACACGTTAATGACATAGCACATGCGACAAAATGATAGATCAATAAATAAATCGAGAGATAGATAAATAGGTAGACATTGACATAGTGGAAGATTGGAATATGTCTGCGAATTTTGCCATGCCGAGATCGATTTCTGCTAGGAGACATAGATTCACAATTTCCTTGCGGCCATTGGGGAAATATTTTTGAACTTAGGTTCGAATTTCTGCCATAAGACCCCAGATAAATCCATGTTCATATTTGGCATGAAATATGTATAGAAAGATAGATCGTTTATTTTGCATGAAAGATGGATAGAAAGATAGATGGGTCATTCGGCATGGAATATGGAGAGAAATATAGATGGATCATTTGGCGAGGAATATGGATAGAAAGATAGACGGGTCATTCGGCCTGAAAGATGGATGGACCACTTGGCATGGAAGACATTGAAAGATAGATGGGTCATGAGGCATGAAAGATGGATAGAAAGATAGATGGACCATTTGGCATGGAATATGGGGAGAAATATAAATAGAAAGATCAAACTCTCGGAGGATTTCACAGCTATAGCTGCTAGTCATTAAATAAATTCAAACGTGAATACTTTTGTTTTAATATTAAAATGGAACGATCATATAACAACCACAAAAGAGCTAATACTGGTAAACAGTGATCTAGATTGATCGAGAGTAAGATAGATAGGTAAACAGTGAGATGGAATGATCACAACTGTTTTCTCCACCACCAACAGACTTGGTACTAGAAGAGAGTCCCAAAAACCACAATGTCCAAATGAAGTGCGAAATTACTAATAAGAAAAATCACCTAATTTTTTGTATTCAGCATAGGAAACATGGATGGAGAACAAAATCATCTAATACAAGACAACTTGACAGAATAAACTCAGAATCGAATTACCTTACTTCAAAGCCCGCTCACAATAAGGCAACACTTAATATCAGTAAACTGCGCAAGTTTCTCGATCATGCTATGTACCTGCACTGCCAATTCTCGACATAGATAGATAGAAATATAGGTACATAGATACAAAAGATAAATACTTAGGCAGTGAAATAGATAGGTCGACAGTGAAATAGAGCTTGAGACAGTGACAACTATATTGTTTAATAAATCAAAGCACTACCCAGAAAACTATACAGTGGATGATTGTCTCTTTATGCATCTCTCTATTTCTCACACGTATGTCTCCCATTTCTTTCTCTTTCATCTGTCTCATTTATCTCACTCCATGTCTCTTTATGTATCTCTCTATTTCTCACACACATAGACAACTCACTCCCTCACCCTGCCTCGTTCCCTCTCTCTAACTATCCCCTTATCTATCCATCTCCCTATCTATCAACTAATATATACATGGCTATATATATAGCCATGTTACTAAATCTCTCATAAATTCTTCTTCCCCCTCTCTCTTTGTATATATATCTCTCTCATACACATTCTTATTCCCTCTCTAACACCCTCTCCTTGTCCCTCTCTTTTTCTCATACATACTCCATATTGATCTCTCTCACAATTCCTATGTGTCTCTATCTTCCCAATCTCTCTCACTCTCCATGTATATATATCTCTCTCTCATATCCTTCTCTATGTAAATCTCTTTCTTGGTTCTCTCTTTAAATGTTAATATCGATTAAATTCATTTGAGTTTTTTGTAAGATTTGGACTGTTGAAACCTTTATTTTCTTGGTGGGTGCATGAGATTTCTATTAAGTCATAGAGGAAATAATCATTCTTGGTTGTATGTGGGAATTTTAATGTTGTAAAAAGTTTCTAGTCTTTTCTCTCGGTGTCTATCAATATTTTTTTATTTCATTGATCTTTTTCTGTACATGGAATTTGTTTTTTAGTTGGTTGATGAAATAACCGTGCTTGGCTGTATTTTATTATTTTAAAAACATTTGTTCGTAAAGTTTGATCCGAACTCCGCCATGAACATCAAATCTGGATTTATTGCTATATTCTAATCCCGACTTTGAACCTCAGTTTTGATTTGAAGTTTTCTATGATCAATCCCTCGATTTCTCTGTTGATCTCTCTCTCACTCTCCTTCTTTGTCTACAAGGGCCTATCTTGATTGTACGTTTCTGTTGATTTCTATCTCTCCTTGACTCTCATTTGATCTAACTCCCTTTCTCTATGTTGATATCCCTCTCTCCTTGTCTCTCTTTTGATCCATCTCCCTTTCTCTATGTTGGCTAGTTGTTGACCCGCAGGAAGTCATAGCTGGGAATCTTTAATATTTTCTGTCTTTCGATACAAAGCTTTACGCGGTGTTCTCTGCCTTCTCCATAACCTTAAGAGAAATTCCTGAATTTGCCTTGGAGGCAATTAAAAAGATGTGTACTTATGTGATGAATGGGACACGGATTGGAGAATTTTTCATTTTCTGTTAATTGGCATACATTTCACTTTTTTTGCTTTATTATTTACCCATATGATGTACGAAACTACATTTCACCTTTGTAGTTGTCATAAATTTCTTACTTTTCTAGTTATGAATCTCCTTGAACATTTTTACTTTATGAGTGCACATCAAACAATGTCTGAATTCAGTTTGGTATTGGATGAATTTTTAAATAATATAAATTTCCAATTGTAATTTAGGATGCCTAGGGAACCTCTATCGTATGCCTCTGGTTCCCATGAAAGCTCTTCATTGTCCGAAGGAAGTGTTGGCCACGGTGGGAAGAAGAAAAAGACATAATGAATGCGCTGCACAGATACACTTCACAGAGGTGGCGCCAAAGGTGTTCAAATGCAATCTTTGTGCGACCCGTACTCAGGGTCGTGCAATGACTGTAGAGCAAAATAAGTATAGTTGCAGTATGATCCTATGGCGCCATTTGAAAAATGTGCATCGTAAAGAGTATAACGAGCTGAAGGCTCAAGAATGCAGCTCTTCTAACCAACCATCGGTGGCCAACATCTTTGATCGACAAGGTACTGATAAACGGTACTTCACTGGTTGCTCGTCGGAGACGACAAAAGAAGAGCTTGTACGTTTCATCTGTCAGTCAGCCTCACTGTGGAACATTGTATGTAAGAAATATTTCATCCGACTGCTTCAATTCATTGCACAAGAGGAGATATCCATTCCATCGACAAGGGCTGTGAAGGGAAAAGCTTTCAAACTTTATATTGAGTTGAAGAGCGGTATTCGTGACCGACTGGAGAGTGTTGATAGAGTGGCCATCACTTTGGATTGTTGGACTTCTACGAATCGAATATCATTTATAGGACTCATTGTTCATTGGCTAGACACAGAATGGAAAATGTGTGAATGTGTCCTCGCTATACGCCAGTTGGAGGGATCCCACACTGGGAAGTGCTTGAGCGAGATTGTGTTAGAAGTTCTTGCAGAATTTTAGTTGAGTGAGAAGCTGTGCGCTATTACGACAGACAATACTTCGAAGAACGCAACAATGATGGCGATATTGGAACGAGATTTGTGGCCAATGAATGTCCGTTTCACTACAAAGAGACATGTCTTGTGTATTGCGCATGTGATCAACTTAGTTATGCAGGCCGGATTGAAGGCACTCAATGTCGTCGAAAATGGCCCGAGTCAAGTTTCATTGACGAAGTAGACCTCACAAAACTTGATGATGTGATGGATGTGAAGGAGTATGATTCTCCTGCTATTTCCTTGGGGGATGTTGTTCGACGCTTAAGAGAGGTGTTCACTGCTATACGAGGATGGACGAGGCAAGAGGCGAAGTACTTTACATATAGAAGACAGTTAAATATGTCTAACGCGAGGAGCATCCCGATAGATTGCCCTACTAGGTGGAGTTCCACTTATAAAATGCTATGCGGGTGCATTGAAAAGAAATTTTTTATAGATATGATGATGTCCACTACTCTTCGAAAAGAAGCCTTACTTGACGCAGAATGGGACCTAATGCAAAAATTTATCGACTTACTCAAACCACTCCAGTTTGGTACCTCTTTTGCTATCCAAAGCAAGGCACCGACGTCAAATGAGTAACGGATTGATGAGGCACCTAGAGCAAATTAGTGTGGGCGAATCGAACTCCTCCATGCTTACAGTTGGTCATGCTATCTCCGCTAGGCAAAGGAATACCTTATCTAATGTATGTTCTACTATGCGGGCTAAGCTAGATAAATTTGTGTCTATACTAACACAAAATGAGGCTTTCACTATTGCCTCTCTACTTGATCCATTTATGACGCTTCGCTTGTTTGATCCACAAGCTAAGAATGAGGTTCTATCTAATGTCTGCAATATCATGGAGACACATTTAGTATCTAGGAACCCCGGAAATCGACGCACCGAACCAACTTCTCTATCAACGACGAGTGATTTCATACAAATGGAGCTCGAAGAAATACTAGATTTGTCTGAGCTACCACAAAGAGTTGATCCGATCATAGAGCTCAACGTATACGCGATGGCCCCCCCAGCATTTAGTAAGGAGGTGTTGCATTGGTGGAAGACGACAGGTATCATATAATTTGCATACTTTATATTCCAAATCTTGTGCTTTACCTATTGAATTCCTGACTACTTTTACCCCCAAAACAGGTCAGCTTTCTTACCCCGCGTTAGCACTAGTGGCGAAGGAATTCCTAGCAGTTCAAGCGACGAGTGCCGCGTGTGAGCGTCTATTCTCAGAGGGTCGCCGAGTAATCAACTACAGGCAATCGAGGCTCACGACAGAGAGCGTTGAAGTCTTAATGATGTTGAAGTCATGGTACAACAACGACTGACCTGAGAGCAGATGAGGACGAAGACGGTGATGAAGATGATGGGCCATTTAACATTCGTCTGAATGCACCGACAGTTTAGACTCTGTCCTTGCTCCTTGACTTGTGTGGAGAACTCTATTATTTCTCCTTGCCTTGGTGAACAAAAATTATGATGATGTGATGAAAAATTATTTCATTTTTCAACACGCAGATTAGTGGTCCACCACACAATACTGACAACAAAGATGGAAGAATCCCCCGGTCTAAATGCGAGACTCCTCTAGTATTTCTGTGGAAAACTAATCCTCCATCCAATGTCGAGAGCACTCTATAATTACTTTGCCTTGGATGATTTTTCACCCAACTTTCTTGCATATTTGGATATTTTTGGAATCTACGTGAGTCGTGACCCTCGCATATATCTTCCATTTTAGTAATGTTTTTTTCAGTAGCACGGCGTTGATATGGTTGAGAGCAACAATCTCACACAATGTCGCATTTCCAGTACTTATGATGTGACCACAAAGACCGGTGGTCCGAATGGGTCCACTCGGCATGAGGAATACATGCATGGTGCGAACGCTGGGTTGAAGATAGCCTAAGAACTATGCGGTAAGCTAACATTCATTCTTAAACTTTATTGTTTAGTAATCGTCTCCCGATGATCTGCATATTCCCCCTCCTCCGTCCAAAACAATTTTTCTTCAATGGATTTTGAAAATAATTTGACAGAGATTATTTTTTCGCAAATAGTTTGGGTTTTTCATCCAGATATTGAACTGTTCTATCTCTGAAATGCATTTCTCTTTCTACCACCAGAGACGGTGAAGGTCAGACATCCAAAGATTACATATGCTGAGCTTTATCAGGTGATGACTTCAATGAATTCGCCTCTGCTTTCCCATTTGAAATGTCACTCTTAGAAGAGTTATTCATTAACGCATACAAACTTTTTATTCGATTTGAACTGCTTATCTATCTTCATCATTAAGTTGTTTCAATACGGCTCCTTAGAGTTAAGATGACTTCTAGCGTGTTCTTTTTATACACTCATTGCAAAGTGGTATCTGATTTTCTAATCAAATCAAATTCAATGGCTACATTAGCTTGCTGGAGTTGTTGCTGTCGAGATTACTGGAGGCCCGACTATTGACTTTGTTCTTGGCAGAAGGGTGAGAAACGCTTTTTTCCTTCAACTGGCTAGCTATCCAGGTGACAGCTGGATTCTATCTTGATGCTCTTCTTCTATTTTTTCTTACAGGATTCATCGGTCTGCCCTAGGGGAGGACGCCTCCCCGATGCTAAGAAAGGTTCTCCTCCCAAACTTGGTCGATTGATATTGGCAAACAAGGATATAATTGAAATAAATTAGACATTAAACTTCAATTATGGGCAGGGGTTTCACATTTATGGGATATATTTTACCAGATGGGGCTGTTGGACAAGGACATCTTGGCACTCTCCGGCGGTCATACTCTGGTGAGTGTTGGGCCCTGCTCATGCGTTGACCCCATCTTCATGTTCTTACTGTGGAGTCCACAGGGAAGGGCGCATCTAGAGAGCTCTGACATTGAGGACCCTGGACGAAGTAGCCTTTGAAGTGTAGATCAAATTCATGAAGGGTATCTCTCTCTATGTAAGAACAAGCAAGAAAGAAGACTCTTTTACCTTCTCATGATACAACAAAGAAACACAGTTTCCAAGGCGTGTCATCAGGAATTCAGGATAGGGGATGCATTGGCAAGGTTATATTTGGTGATTTCTGATAAAGTGGACTTATATATTTTTTTTTGAACATATCTTTGATCCCAAATCTGTCAGCGACAAATTGTTACAAAGTAGAGTAATTGAAGAGATAGGGATTAAGAATTTTAAAAATTATGAACAAATACCTAAATATATCATTATTGAAATCAATTCATTCCACCCTCTAACTAAATGGTAGAAAAATATTTAAGTACACAAATTTTCATATAAGTCATTTTAATGAAATTAATTCTCAAAAATCTATTAAATCCATTAATTCCTTTACTTTTAATATCGAATGAATTCAGTTAAGTCACCAAATGAATTCAAATGAATTAGCAAAAAGAATTCAGTATAATCCCCTCTTCTAAATAAATTCCCAAATGAATTCATTAAAATATCCCAAACTTTTTCTTAAATCAAAGTTACAACAATGACATAAACCACAGACATATCAGGTGTGCTGAACATGCCATTATCACTAGATTCAATGACTGTTAGATTTGTAATGATTGAACTTCTACTGAACATGGTGTGCCATGAATTATTATAATATATAATAAATTATAATATTTTTAGTTTGATATACTTTGCTAGATGCATAACATTTTTTTGTAATTTTGTGCGATTTTGTTTATTTTCCAATCATTTTATGCAATTTCTATGTACGAATTATGTTCTTTTCGTGCGCATTTTGTTCGTTTTGTGCAAATTTGTTCGGTTGCGCAAATTTTTTTGGTTTGTGCGAATTGTGCGAATTTGTGTGAATTGTGTGAATTGTGTGAATTGTGTGAATTGTGTGAATTGTGTGAATTGTTCGAACATCTTTTCTAATTTTTCACATAAAAGAAGAGCACACCGAACAGAACCCTGTGCGGTTCGTTTGTGTGAATTTTTTGTTTGTTTTAAATGAACATAACAGAATGACCATGTCTAGTTGGGGCTCGTCGGTGGACACTGGGCTCTCTATTTCTCTCTCTCGCTCTCTATTTCTCTCTCTGAAAGAATTATGTATCTTGAAGATAGGAAGGAGAGAGAAGGTGATGGTGCACACCATCAAAAGTCATCATCGACGTCATCCGCGCCGCGCGCCCCCGACGTTGAAGACCGGGTGTAGCTTCTTGAGTTATCCTTTTCGTTTTCTCATCTCTCTATCTCGTGTTTTTGTCTCTTTTCCGTTCTCGTTCGTCCCATTTTCATCGTGTTTCATCACGTTCGTGACGTCTTCCGTCCGTCCGTTGTTTTGTCGTCGAGATGGGATGGGCCTTTCCCTAACCCTTCCCCCCTTGCCTCTTCCCTTTTTCTCTTCTTATTTCCCTTTTAATTTCCCCTTTATCTTCTTGTTTTCTTCTTGTTTGTAAGGGGAGCCCATTTATAAGGGCTCCCCAAATGGATCCTTTAAAGCCCACTTAGGGGCCCATTTGCCCCCCCCCCCCTTATATAAGGGAGGAGATGGGCACCCTAAGTTCTTAGACCAAAATTTCAAGTGAGGCATTTCATCAAACACGTTTTCTGGTCTCCTTCCCCATCGTGAGAAGAAAACAAAGAGAAGGAAGAAGAAGAAGGAGAGCAACGATCTAAGCACTGGAAACCGCCAACCACCGCGAATCGCCGCCGACCAGCGTCGGGAGAGTCATCATGCCAACCCCAGGGACCCGTATCCCTCCGTGGACCCCGCCTCTCCTGCTCCCGGTGGCCAATTTTGGCGCGCTGCCGCCGGCCAGGTCTCCCTCCCAGCCAGGACCACCTAGATCTGCGGGAGACCCCGCAGGGACCTTGCCATCGACATCGGGACACCGTTGGACCCCTCAGGTAGCCAAGGGAAGCGGAACCGCCGCCGACTAAACCGTTCCCCGCAGCGCCGAGCCACCGCCGATCAACCGTTCACTGTCTGACCAGCCCGTGGGGTCGGTCAACCCGATTGACCCGTTTGGTCCAACCTGGTCGGCCTGACCCGCCGATCCGACCGGTTTGATCAGACCTACCAATCGATCGACAGGCCAACCCATCCGATCGAGCCGACCGACCGACAGGCCGCTTGACTGAACCGACCCAACCAACCGGCCGACTGACCCAACGTGACCGGCCGACCGATCCGATCGAGTTGACCCGACCCGACCAGCCAACTGACCGATCAGCCGATCCGATCGACCCGGCCGACCGATCGATCAACCGGGCCGACTGACAACTGTCTGACCAATCAGGCCGATCGATCCGACCCAATCGAGCAACCCGACCGACCCGATCCGGCCATTTGGCACAACCAGGTCAAATTGGTATAGCTGACTGATTGACTTGTCTGTTCCACGGGATTGCTTTGTCTGTTCCGGCCTGTGGACTTTGGTCGTCTCTGCGTGGAGCCGTGCGCACTGCAGAACCGTTCATCCTCCTCTACGTCCGATCTTTACGAGAAGCTCTGGCACCATCCGTTGCACGTCAAGCCGTCGTGTCTACTCCGGCGTCTCTCCGCTCCACCCGCTCCGACACGCCATCGACGAAGACGAGATCCTGCACTACGAGCCACCATAAACAAGGTACGTCGTTCTCTCCCTTCGCTCATTTAATTATTCTCTTGCAGTATTCTTTCATCCTGTCTCCACCGCACTCGGGCTAGGTAGGTGAGAGAGGCTAAATGATAGATAACTACAATTGTGTCTTACCGGTACGGACGAGTACGTCCGTTACGTGCGAGCCCAACAGATTGAGTCTATTCGGTCGTAGATGTCCTCGTTGCTCCGACGAGGTTCAAGAGGTCACCATCACCGCCACTCGGCGACTCTCGTCCAAGCTTGGAGCTCGTCACCTCCCTCGAGTCGGAGACTGCACGTACGACACGTAGGACACCCATTCATTGCATCGTAGTTACATCGACCCATTAGGGTTTGATCCGTCAGACGACGACACTGTTGACGTTCGATACCATCATCACTTATCGGCACCGAACCATCATATTCCATGTCGACCCGACGACGTCCTAGACGACGTCCAGCATCAGAAGGAGAGGAAGAATTTACATAGTAATGCAAGGCGGTAGGAGTATGAGGTGACAGAGACAGTGAATACAGGGACAATTCAGAAGAGGTGGTGACGAAGGTGATGGAGACGGCGACGACAGTGGTGCTGAAGACGATGGTTGGTTGATGAGGACGACGCACTAGCTACAGGCTAGTGTGTGTGGGCGAAGATATCACTACGACGAGGTGACTCGGTGCGGCGGCAACAATGGAGGCAACGCATTACCTCTTTCTTGAAACTGTGAATTCTTCTCAAAAACTTATTCCTTTGGTGGGTGTCACAATACTGCTCTATATAGCCTCGCAGTGACATCCCCTTTTATAAAGGAAAATACAAATTAAAATAAAATTGTTCAAAAAATAAAAAAAAATAAAGGAAAACTAAATAAATGGGCTTGTATGTCTTGCTCAGCCAATTCCCAATCAGATAGAAGAAGAAGAGAGATCGAGCATAGACGTGTAATGTAAAGATAATTGTATTCCCTAGAATGATGAGAGTTATTAGTTGTGTTTAAATTAGGAGCTATGTTGCGGTTGTGTTTACACTCAATCTTGGCGTCAATGATAGTTGGTTATCTGAATATGTGGTCAGCTGTTGTTTGTTTCTTGTTAAGTAAGATTTGATTGGTCTATGGATTCACATGTGGCTGCTGAGCATTTATTGGACACAATGCAAAAAACAATTAATGATACAGGATAGACTTTCCACAACGCAAAAATGCAAAATCCAATACCGGTTACACTACCACTATCGTGCACAATCGTCCATGATGGGGATGAAGAATGGGATGGGACAAAAATCATCTCATCTTAAGTCCCTTATAGAGGTTTGTCAGAATCGTCCCATCCAGAGTTTGTCCCATCCCAAATATTCTTGTTCACATCCCTTCCCCTCCGAAAACCATCCCATTCAAGACATTCTCGTCTCGACTGATGTTGGAGATGAAGTAGTGCTTACAACGAGCGTGTGTCCACAATAAGCAATTCAGAATTTGACATGTGGCATAGCACGTGCATCTTCTAGCTGGAGCTCGCTTGCTCCTACTCGACTCCCACGGGACGCAAAGATTGTCCCATCTGCCATCCAAGGCCTCAGATAGGAGGATTAATTTGTTACATGGACAAAAAAATCATCCCTTCCAGAGACCGGCGGACCATTCAACATCCCATCATTCATCTGACAAGGGATTGGGGATTTGAACTGATTGTTTGAATCTTCCATCGGATCGGCCATTCGAACAATTGAATCTGAACCTCTATCAGACCTAGTTAAAATTCAATTTGAACCCAATCTTCGCATCGGGTTTGGAAAACCAGCCCAATGTTTGGATTGGAAAACCAGATTCAATTTGATTTGAACATAATGTTCAGATTGGATCAGATCGAATGTTTGAATCTGAAACAAAAAATGGTAACATTCTTGTATGCTCTTCCCGCCGACCCAGCGAGTTGGGAACCACCGTTCGTGGAGTTCTTCATTGATTTCTTCATTGAGCTCTTTGTGTTCTGAGTCATGTTATTGATTAAAACTTGATAGGTATGGTGAATCATTCATTTTCCTCTTATGCATTCTGAATTATACACACTATTTGTGAATCAACTAGTCGGTAAAATTTCAATGATATTCAAATGTGACATGACATCATCAAATGTTGGAAGCATTAGTACACCGAGAATGATAATTCATAAATACGGATAGAGATATATAATTGATAACATTCATTTTTAATACCTTAAGCCTATCATATTTACATGTTTATTTGCATTAAATTACTGATATTTGCATGTTACAGAGCTTAATATAATAAAATCTAATTTTAGAATGATGTTTTCTGAATTTTTTTGCATTTTTATGTATTTTTGGGGATTCTTATGATAATAGATTCTAAAATAATATAATTTTTTTGAGACAGAATATGATTTTTTAGAATTTTTCAACATTAAATTTGGAAAGATAGGATTTTTTTTAGTGGATATATATATATATTTATTTGTATTTTTGGATTTTATTTTATTTAATATGAATTTTAGAAGATTTTTAGCCTTTATTTTATCTCGCGCCGCCATGTATCACCGTTCGATTTGTCGAACGGGGACGAATCACCGCTATCGTGATGATTGGTGACAGCCAACCATTAACTTAGTCAATAATTGGCGTCAGCCAGTCATTTAGCCGAGCAATCATGGCTTCATGATTCGCGAAGCCATGATAGCATTTATGACTAACACATCAATTTTCAGATTTCTTTGACGCAGGGGTGACGTGGACCAATAACAAAGGACACCTTTTTTTCAAATAAATGCCTTCTGGGCCGAGGCAGAAAATGACAAAATCTAACATTTTCCTTTATTTTCTTATTTTTGTTTGAAATAGAGACGTACGACGTGGTTGCACGACATGGCGCGAGGTGTACATGTGGCTCGCGCATGTACATGTGGCACGCGCGTGTCAGCCGCTGACTGGGCTAGAAAAGAAAAAGCTGACGTGGCGCGTGCTAAAGCGCCGCCACATCAGCTACGAGAATGAGTAAGAATATTTAAATAATATAAGCGTACTAGAATTCTCTTTAGTCTTTTTCCCCCTACAAGTGCACGTGCCGCCTCCGAAAAGAGCGAGCACGAAAGACGATGTGGCACACAATCCTAACAATGTGACAATTTAAAGGAAATGGAAAAAGAGGAATTGTCAATGACGTTGATGAGGAGAGAGAAATAAATCAAGGGCGAGGATTGCTCCAACTTTAAACTGCGATATCTGATGATCTACAGCTCCAATTGAGCTGAAATTTTCAGCACTACTTCATCTCACCCTCCTCTTTCCTTTCATACCCTCTTATCTAGAAATAGAGGCCTGGATCATTGTGCAGTTCATCAAGTACTTGCTTCCTACTTATGTGGATTGATTGAAAGATAGTGAGTTTGAGATCCATCAAGTGTGGCCTTGGTGTCTTAGGTGTGTGGGAAGAAGCATTAGAGAAGAGGGGGAGCTTACCGACCCTCACAAATTGCCATGATCTTGGCAGAACGTAAGGATCTAAGGTAAGTATCCTGGCCTTACCTTGTTTCTCTTTTGACATCATCGTTATCATAGTTATAGTTTGGTATCATCTTTTCATTTATCATTTCACTTATTTATGTCCCCATTATCTCGTATCTATCTTTACCATCATACTGTTCATGCATTTGATCACTATCGTATCCATCACTCCCTCTACCTTACTCTCGTAACACTTCACATAATTCTACTTATATTTCCTCAATATCACTATCTTGCATATTCTATTCTCGTATTAATCTCTACTCATATCGATAAGCACTGTAGTAATAAAATTAAATACTTAATCATTTTTCCCTATGGAGACGATCCGTACTCATCACCAATAAAATATTCTGAAGTATGGTTACATACATTTTTAATGAATAATCTCAATTACCAACGATGAATTAAAATCCCAAAATTTGAGATTATCAATACTATATCTTTTCCTTTTGCAAATTGCCATTGCCCAACTCATTCCATTCACAGTATACATTAATATCAAGATTCTTCATTCATCGAATCAAGCAGATAACATCTTCATTCATTCTATGCAAGTAAGGATGCTTGTTCATTTTTTATGCCCGGAGATTACCCAATGGCGAGTGTTTCAAAGGTAACCTCCCATTCCGACTACATGGGGGGGGGGGGGGGGGCGCCTAAGCAGTAGCGGTAGCGACTTCACTTCGCTCAGTCAAGTTATCATACACACGTTTTTTGACTCAGTTGTCATCGTGTCGTGCATGGTTGGGTTCAACTCCTTTGGTGGACGGATTTTCAAGAGTGAACAGGTTATCAACATAGAGGAATTGCAAGCTATATTTTAGATGGTTTCAGATAGAATAATTTCTACATGATTAAGAGTTTCCTTTGATTTTGATTCAGTAGTCATGTACAGTTCATGAGAATATGTTATAATGTTATTATCTGCGACAAATGATGGGTGAGAGCTCAAGAGGTTGTTAGTCAAATGATGAGACATTGGGCTGTCTGATTTTGCAATTTTCATTTGACTCTTTGATTGAGTTATGTCCATTGAATCTGATTTTGGATAGATCAATGAAAACAAACTCTATTGCTAAGGGAAGGAGTGGTGTAACAAGAAGCAACCAGTCATCTATTGGACAGGATTTTATCAACTTACCCAATACCAATAGGGGCATTTTTGTCTCTAGATTCTTAGTCCAGACTTCTTTTGGACAAAGCAATGCATAATTTTTTGTTAATATTTCAGATATTTGCTCACACTTATATGCGCCAGAGTATTAGTTGGATTATCCAACAAGGCTTTGATGCACTGCCATTCTCATCAACATCCAGGATTGCTATGTGATCTTCATCTTCCATATATCATTCTTAAACTATCAGGTGGATGTGATCAACATTCTCTGCTCTTAGACAATATCATGGTTCTTGGTTCAGTTTTTTAGTTTTTGGATGAGATGGAGTTTGGAAAAATTTTATTCTCTGATCATCTGCATGGTGGGCTTCATGTATGGGTATTGATTGTGTAGACCAGTTAATCAGGGTGCTCATGCGACCTAATTTGAGCATTCCTTGCTCTTATGTTTGCTTGTGGGCCTGTTCTCTTTTGACAAGTTGAGAAAGTAAAATTATGTGGCCCAATTCCTCAGTCTTTTAGGCACAATCAGATTCATGGCTGAAGGAACTAAAATCCCTAGTTATCATTGATTATCTATGTGCATTTGATTTCTTGAAATCCTGAATAAAATCACATACAAACATTTAAAAATGATAAAATTTTATTTCCCTCCCATATTCCTATCAGCCTTAACTTTTCAGATTCACATGTATGTCACCATCCTAGATGTACAATATTTTTTGCTGCTTGCCATGGCTGGTTGGTCCATTTGGGTTTGAGGACTAAGTGATCTCGAAGAAGCCATACTAATCTGAGTTGAGGATTGAGAGAGAGAGAGAGCTCCATGACAGAATATTGGATCAACACAATCTTCTCTTCACTATTATTAGTATCTAGGATTACAGAACTAATATATTGAGAAAGTCAAAAGGGTGTAAACAGTGAACTGGGAAATCCGTTTACTAGACCCAATACAGATAAGTTACCCGCAAATGAGCCACTTTAATTGGGTTTAGGGAATAAAAATAAAGGCCCATTCCAAAAATGTTCCCAAGACGATTGATGTCCAGTTTTGGAAATTTCAAGGGTACTTCAAACCCTCGAAGGTAGGAATCTAATTCCTTGGGATCCTAAATATCTTACATTAATATATTGTCTAGAGCATCATTAGAAGGACTTCCTTGCTCCTCTTGGCCCTTGGACACACCGCCTTATAGGGAGTCCCATAAGGCCTCCTCCAAAGAAACATTCACCCCTATGATTGACTAGTTAGCCCAAACTGCATGGGCAAATGTGCATTCAAGAAGAGATGAGAAATATTTTATTCCTCCCTTGTGCACATTATTGGTTTTTGGGAATCATCTTCTCCTAGAGACCCACATCACCAACTAAACAACTGCACTTTTAGGGGGATATTTTGTTTTCATACAACACAATATGCATGGATGGCCAGTGACTCCTTCTCTATTTTAATGTTTGATCTGCTAGTGTAAACCTCAGATAGAGAAACATGTTCCACCTAGTTCGCATCTGGTACTTCAAACTATGTGAGGTGGGAAACTTTTTTTCAAACCTTGGAACAAATGGATTACTTTATTTCTTATCATTTCTTGCCTAATGGCCTGGGTTCATAATATTTTGATCATCTAAGCCTAGTCTCCTGCCCCCCTAAATATACATTGTTATGTGGTTCTCTAAATAATGCAGCTGTACTTTATATATTTAGCCTTAATTTTTTATTATCTGATCTAGCTTGAGAGCAGTCAAGCCTTGACTCTCAAGGATGACAGCTCTAAGGTCACTAGGCCTACTTCTCTAGTGCGTCGCCGCTGTCTTCCGCCTGCGCCGCACCCGTGCCACCCCGACTCTACCTGTAATAGTCGTTGTTGTTGCTCGTAGACACTGCCACCACTGCCCGAGGCCATATCCTCAACGCTGTGCTTTTGTAGACCATTTGGACTGCAGATTTTAGTTTAAATCTTAAAGTTTTCAATTATTATGAAAATGATGATACTAGTGATTTGTTAGATTGGATCATTTTCAATTATTATGAAAATGCTCTCTCCCTCTCAAGAGAGGGAGAGAGCAGTTGAGAAAGGTGAAAGGAGAGAGTGTGGGAGCATTTGAGATAATTTGAGAGCTGTTATCCCCTCTTCAATTTAATCTCTCGATGTCGTCTTAGCTCCTAATCCATTACGTTGATTCTATTGGAGAAGAGGTACACCCCAAAGACATTGTTGATTTATCTTAGACTTAGTAAAGTATTTTTTAAGATTTGTTTCATATTTCCATGCTGACATTATTATCCATGATTACCAAGTGCAATGGATTATATCGAGACGCCTTTTGATAGCCATGCATAGTCATCTCTTGGATGTTCGCCTCTTAGCGATGAGGAGACATCCAAAATCTCATTTCCTACTGGTTTGCATCACGATGGTGAGCACAAGTGTGATCAAACAAATGACAACACACTAGTCAATGGTATGCCAAGCAAGGGGACTGATCTAAAACTCGGGGGACCGCTACAAGAAGATACTATGCACCAATTGATGGATATTATGTGGCCGTCTAGCCAATCACACCACCATATTTATTTAAGTTCATTGAATAAAATATTTACGTTCATTATTATTCCAGTGTGATGTTTATTATGAAGTGCATGGATACATACAATGACCTAATCGTCAAACACATTGATTCATGTCATGGTTGTATAAGTGATCCAGTAACCTGAGACACCAAGGACATCTCGTGAGTGGACGACTACGTTTTGACTACGACTTATGAGCCTCTAATAATGGGATACAAACAAGTCATAGCTTGGATGTAGTAAGAAGCTCACGGAGATAACTGAGTGGTCAAGACAGGATCATCCACCCTCGGTATAAGAGGAGATCGACTCAAGACAGATGATGCAGAAAAACCCCTGGCCAGGGTAGTGACGATATTGGAGAAGGCGTTCTCCAATGATCCTGATGCCAGACGTTGTCGGAGACGTCGTCGAACTGATAAATCCCTAAGGAGATGTAACTACGTGATTGCGATGTCCTAGGTGAGAGTATGTGCAGGCCCCGACTCGTGGGGTTCGGCGAGCTCCAATTTCCGGGTGAGAGACCGAAGATGGTGCCGATGACCTCTTGACCTCGTTTGAGCGACGATGACGACTATGACACCGAGCAGACTAGGTCTGTTGGCGCTCACACGTAATGGACAGGCTGGGCCTGTACCTAAGAAATCATTTGAGTAGCTTCTCTTGTAATGGAATTTTTTTCCTCTCACCTAATCTGGCCCGAGCATAGTGGAGTGTAGACGAGAGATATTGGACGCGACAGATTAACCAACAAGCTAGGGTATACGAAGTACCTCGTGGTAGAATTGTCCGAAGTCGTCAAGTTCGTCAGTGCAATGGCTGCAATGGCATGTAGGGGCGAACTTGGTGGAGGCGTGTCAGAAACGGGCACTTCGTCATTCGACATGCAGCGTAATCGTGGCTTAGGAGATGTGACATTGAGGAGAGGAGACAGGGCGGGGGAACAAAGGTTCGCGGGCAGTATGACATAGGCTGGCAGCGCGGTGATCAAGCGGCGGGCGGCGCGGGTGGCAGCGCGGGTAGCTTAGCGCAGTGGCAACGGTTAGGCGGCGGTTAGGCGGCGACACAATGCTGCTTGACGGTGCGACTGGCACAGGCAGCGCACGGCGGCGATGCAGGCCACGCTTGGCGGTAGCGTGGGCAGTGAGGGCGGTGACACAGGCAGCTCAGTGCATCGAGCAACAGTCGAGCGGCATCATGGCGTGGCTCGATGACGCGTGCGGCGCTCGTCAATGGCAACAACGTGGGCGACGTTGGCTGCTCGGTGCGGTGGCGGCAATCAGGGAGCAGCATGACGTGGCTCGATGGCGCGGGCGGTGATCAGGCAGAGACGGTGGCACAAATGGTACTACAGGCGACGCGGCGTCGAGACGGCGGCGTGAGGGGTGGCATAGGCGGCGCAAGCGGCGTGGGGACGGTGCGAGCATCTACGGAGGTGGCGCGAGCTGCAGTGTAGGTGGCACGGTCATTCAGCGCGGCGGCCAGGCGGGCTGTGTGAGCGCGCTGGAGATTCGGCGGGTGATGCGGGCTTGCAATTTACGGGCGAGCACTGCGGCTCAGCAGCTCGGCATGTGGGATGCGCGTGCGACATCCAGCAGTCAATTGCGAATGGGCACACGACGGTGAGTCATGCGCGTGATGGGCATTTGGGCACGGATCGCTCGATGGCTCAGCAAAAACGGGCGCGGCAGCGGTCGGTGGCGCGGCGCTGGCAGACGAGACGGTGACCTGCAGTGGGGTGCAGGCAAGTGCAGAACAGCTCGGCGTGAACGTGCGTAGCGGTGGTCAACGGCGGGGCGCTAGCGGATGAGGCGGCAACCAGCAATGGGGCGCGGGCTAGCGTGGATCGACTTAGCGCAAACCTGCGCGGCGGGGTCAGCAGTAGGGCGCTAGCAGACGAGGCGGTGACCGACAACGGGGCACGGACGACCGTGGATGGACTCGACGTGAACGTGCACGGCGGCGGTCGGCGGAGGGGCGCTAGCGCATGAGACGGCAAGCTGCGGCGGGGTGCACGCGAGTGCTAAATAGCTCGGCGCAAACTTGTGTTGTAGCAACCGACGGCGGGGTGTTGGCGGCTGTTGAGGCAGCGGGCGGCACCGGCAATCTCCTCTTCCCTCCCTCCTTCTTCCTCTTCTTGCTCTCACACAATCATGGAGTGGTGGATCCCTTTTCAAAAACAACTTTTGACTTTTGACCTAGACCAAGTTGATAGGGTGCTCCTTCCCTTATATAGGGATGTTAATGGGCCCGTTGAAAGAGGTCCAACAAGGGGGACCTACTAGACATAGGGGCCCCCTTTAAAACCCAAAAACATAAGGAAAAACACAGACAAAAATAGAAAGAGGGGGTCAAAAGGAGGGGCCTTGCGGGTGGATATAGCTTGAAACATGTTGAAACTTATGAGCATGAGCATGCCCACGCCTTTGCCTTGGTGTGCCGGTCAGGATGGGCTCGAACTGGCGGCTGTCTATGACGACGATGTGGGTTACGACGACATCTTTGATGGGGTGGGACTGCTCGCTCCATCAAATCCCCGTTACACATTTGTTCTAATCGAATGATGGATTAGGGTTTGACGATAAACCATACCCTAAGTTGTTCGAGAGTCTCGAGCGGATGATAGATTACACATATACGGTAACCGATGACGGTAAAGGTTCTATGAGAGAGTTCAACACTACTCGGTATCTTCGAGAGCACGAGGTGGAGCTTAGCACCCCACGGGTCAGAAACTTAACCTATCGATTGAGTTAAATCGATCCTTATTTAATTAATCTATATGTTGATATAGTTAATCATTAAGGTTGGCCAATAATTGTTATTGGGCCACTAAAGTTGTTAACTAGAAAGATACATGGACCTAGAGGGGTCACACGCATAAGGTCACAAGGGGAGTGGTGGATATATATTACCTTTTAGGGTTTTTGAGGAAAACCTTAAGTGAAATATAAAGAGGGAAAGGGCTCTCATTTTAAGCACCCATGCAAGCCAGATTTGAGAGCCCCTCCCTTTCTCCACTCTCTTCTCTACTCATCCAAGGAGAGTGCCTTCATGTTGAGAATATCTTCAAGATTTTCAAGAAGAGTAGAAGAAGATGAGGCGGAGATCCAAGCGCCAAGTGATCGTGTGGATACTTCTAGAGCCTAGACACGTGAACGGCTTCAGAACAATCTTAGAGCGGCAAAGTCAAGGGTGGAACAAGTTTCCCGCAAGGTAAATTTGATGTATGCTTTTAAAGATCGATGATGAATTGATTCACACGGTTCGCATCCATGGAATCATGTTTTTCATGGATGAACCAAGACACAAAACCCAACACGATAGGTGTCAGCGCATGTGCTGGTGGTGTGCGGAGTGTTAAGGCTGGGAAGGGTCAATAGATGGCTGAGCGCCATGCCCTCGAGCGCGCGGCACTCAGCCCGAGGGCTCGCGTGTAGCGGTGAGGTTGGCGGGTGCACGGAGTGGCGAGCGTCAAGGCATGGGAGCGACACTACCAATGCGCGCGGGGCCTCGTCTCGTTACTTTTGTATCTTCCCTGGTTTTCCCCTATGTAATGGTTGTGGCTACGATGTAATCCCTTTATTATATGAATGCAATGACCCTATTCTTGTATGGGTATGCGTCCCCACCTCATCTCTTAACCCATTCCATGCACTCTTAAGCTATTACGAAGACTTCCACTACAACAAAGCAAGGTTTCTTAGTGTTATGATCGGCGCATGAAGGCCGAGACTCGTCATATTCAATCATTGTTCCTAGCTCGGGATTTGACCGCGTGACACCAATAGAGAGACTATACTTCGCTGTTCGCCATCACATAAAATATAAACAAATGTGAATGCGGAAAGCATTGAGGTATTGACAGAACCAAGTGGTGGGGGTGGCCATACAGAACCAAGTGGTGGGGGTGGAACAGTAACACTAACAAAGACTTATGGGACAATAAACTACCAATTCTTTGTAATCCCTCTATATCTTTTTTAAGATCATTCATTCATCTCACTCTTAAAGATATGTAGACCCCAAGTAGTGTTGTGCGTGAGTACGGAGCAAGGGAACCACATAGAAGATTAGGGTTGGCTGTTTATTAGGGAATGTTTCACAAATGAAAAATACAATGACCCCTTTGTCGCGTCAAAAAAAACTTTTTGTTACCATTCACACTATCATTAATTAGACGGTTTACTTATATGCACAGTGTTCATCTATCACGTCATCTTGTCAACGCATGGTACTGACATAGTGTTGACCAGGGATTTCACCCATATTGATAGCCGACTGGCCGACGACGTTGTCGGCATGTGAAAATCCGCTCACTCAATCGCGTCACGCCGTTCCACCTGGTCACATCACGTTGTCTCGTCGGTGCATGGTACTAACGCGGTCTGGACTAGTGATGTCGCCCGTCCGCGTGGCCGGCGACGTTGCCGATTTGCGATGTTCTCTCACCCAATCCCATCATGTTGTTTGGTTCGGTCACGACATGTCATCTCGTTGACACACAGTACTGACGTGGTCTCAACTAGGGACGTTACCCATCCATGCGGCCGGTGGCATCGCCAGCATGCAACGTCCTCTCAATCGATCACATCACGTCATCTCACCGAATAGGGAGACTTCGTCTTGATCATTTTATCAAGTTAAACATTTAGTCATCTATCTAATATTTTCATGTACATAATTATGTAATATTTTCCAATAATGATTTATAATTCTCTCCCATATACTCGTAGTCTCATTCGGTCATACCATAATTTTATACCAATAAATAGAGATAATTTACAGAATAATGACTAAAGTTATAATTCTTAATTCCAAACTCGTGTCTTTCAAAATAATTCAACAGATTATATGTACCTCAACATATAAATTTTCAGAAAATAAGAGTGCCCTCATACCTTCCTCAAAAAAAAAAATCAGTTTCTGCATTTCTATTTATTGTTGAATTGTTCGATTATGTTCGAACTGTTTGAACAAATGTTTGAATGAACAAACTGATCAAATAATTTGTTCATACAAATATCCGCGTGTGCACTACTACCACACCCGTTACCTATTGACTACATTTATCATCGATCGGTCTCAAACTCGCCGTTCGATGATTGACACGTGGACCCAGAAGTAATTTAAGTTTTCCCGCCAATTTTAGGCGGACGTGCTGATGAGAGAACGCTCCGTAGCGGAGCCCTAGAGTGAGCAGGCCAATGACGCCGACTCTGGGAACATCCAATCCACCGTCTCCGCGCGACGCCGAAGGAATCACTGATGGAGATCTACAGGTTCTGCTGATCCTCGCATTGAATCATATCTTTGTCTCGATTTTCTTTACGAATGTTTAAGCATTGCGCTGGTATTGGTGTTTTTGGTGCAGCCGTTCTTCGTTTTGCACAAACCAGAGCTTTGCAAGGTCGATGCGGGGGGATCGAAGCGCGGTAAAGCGAGAAGGAAGATTGATCTTCACCAGTTGTCCCCAAACAGCAGGGAAACGGCGGGTGCTTCTCCATCCGACGCGGCTAATGACCCAGATTACGGGGAACTTCGTATGGCGTCTTTCAATGCAACGTGGTCGGAGATCGAATGCACCATTCAGGTGCAAATTTGTGTTTTTTTTATGCGTAATATTTCAGTGCCGGTCTGATTTTCATTTTTTTGTTTGTCTTTGCTCTTTTTATCATTTCTTATCGAAGAGATGTATGGAAAAAATGAACCTTGAACTATTCGAGGAGGTTCGCGGTTGGACCTTTGAGTCCTTCGACAAGATCATTTCTTCTGGTCTACACTCTGTCTCGAACACTCTGAGTCCGTGTCCTCTTATTACAGATGGAACCTGCCGCCAGATTTTCACCGCATTGATTCTCACCAGTAAGCCGACAGGGTTTGGTGTTTGGTTATTAATCTCTTAACTTTTTTAGCTCTTTTAGTCATCATGTTCAATAGAGTTTCTTTCTTCACAGAGAATATGGAACATGTCGACGACACATCGACTTTCCTTGATCTTGGCGAACATTTGGTATCAAATGGATGCCATGTGGCGAATCTATCGTCTTCAAGTTTTAACGCGAAGCATGGAGTAGGCGGATGTCTGAAAAGTCTACTCAGACAATTAGTCATGGGTTCATCAGAGGTGGGTTTCCCCTGATTTTTTTCCTCTCATCTATTTACTAAGCTCGCTCATTCGTTTTTTGTAATAGTGGAATTTAACCTTGGAAATCTTCTATGCAGACATTTGGTATGGATGTACTAGCCTCCTGGTATAGTAAAAAGGAGAATAATGGCAAACCGGTGGTTCTTATTATTGATAACATAGAGCAATGCTGTGGAACTATCCTGGCTGCCTTCATTTCTATTGTAAGGTATTCCTCAGTTTTCATCTCATCGATCCATCTGTTTTCCTACGTCTTACAAGTGGGTAACTGCCCATTACGCATCCGTATTCCTTTTGTCCAACTAAATTTCTCGGCCGTTGTATTACCTTATGATCTGTATGCTTGGAACTCGGAACTCATCAAATTAGCCTGAAAGTTTACCTTTCCATCTCGTACAAACCAGGAAAACTGACTACGAATTATGACTTCTTTTCTTCGAACGCGAGACAATATCCCACTGAGTATCTTCAAAGGGGGAATTTCTGAAGTTGAGAGAGATTCACTGCTGTAGAAATACTTGGCTGAAGGTACACATTTGTGCCACATCTTGGTGTTTTTCCCTTCCATAAGAGTAGACACATAAGTCTGAGCGGGAGGGGAGATCATCTACTGTTACGATCTATTCCCCCGTGTAAGCCCACTAGGGGCATTCTTGTCTTTGCATCCTGATATGACCCCAGCTGGGGATCATATTGTGAAGGACTGGCCCTGGCAGAATTGACGATGCCAAGGGGACGAGGGTGGTGGAGTGGGCGTTGCCTGAGGGAATGGGGCTCGACGGAGTGGATGTTGTCGAGAGAGAGAGAGGAGCTACAGAGGGGAAACACTAACTTGTAAATTCATGTCCTGCCCTCCAACAAGGAGGACTACATATTTAAAGGGCAATGCAAGATGGAAGGGAAAGATGATAATGCCCCCAGCGGACTTACTAGACGGAGTAGATTAAAACACATTCTCGTCTTACAATTCCCTTTAAATATGTAGCTCTCCATGTTGTATGGAAGGACATGAATTTACAAGTTAGTGTTTCCTCTCAGTAGCCTCTCTCTCTCACTCTTGATGACATCCACTCCGTCGAGCCCCATTTCCTCTGGCAACGCCCACTCTGACGCTCCTCCGTGCCCTTGTCCCGCCTGGCATTGTCCATCCCGCCAGGGTCACCTCTTTCTCCCTTCCATATTGATACATTCCCTGGTGGGGATCGTATCATCTTCTGACTAAAGAGAGCTGCGAACAGTTACAGAACCAAACAGAGTGTAATGGCTCCCTTTTTGAATATTTTCCTTTTCAAAATTCCAAAAGTCTCACGGGAAAGGCTATAAAAGCCTCCTCCCTTGATGTAAGACAACTTTGAATTTTTCGTTGAGAATTCTTCATTCACACCTTGGGAGGTGCCTACCCCCCAACCCCCTGTGCCCGATGCGGGAGGGGAGATCATCTACTAGGATGAGATCCGATGCTGCAACTGCAATGAGGCAGGGTATCACTGAATGGTGGAACGGGGTGGGGAGCGGGATCTCAAAAAGGGATAAGAAAACCTTAACTCAAGCTTCCTTCAACTTCGTCTTTGTTGCCATTATTTCAAGGGAAACTTAAAGAAGGGGATGATCCAGTTACCGTTAATTTGTCAAAAGACAGAAATAACCCTAGAGTGTTGGAGTTCGTGTCAGGGTCCTATCCCATTACAAGGGTAGTTCTCCCTGTAAAATGAAACTTATTTGATCTTCTTCAGAATCCCGACTAGGACTGGATTCCTCCTGCCACCCTTCCCTCTCTTCTTTCCGCATCTTTCTTCTTCATTTCTCCTTCGTTCTCTTGCTTCTTTACTCTATCTGCTCTCTTTATGGATTTTAACTGCTGAGGCTGTAAAACTGTTGTAGTAAAATTTTCTCCAAATTATCTTGGAATGATATTTAACAAGATATAACTGTAACTTTTGTCTCTAAATTTACATATGTGTGTCGCCTTTTGGAGCATTTTTTAGTGTCCCTCTCCAGTTATTCTTTGTCTAATGCAAGTGGAAGCAAGTCTTATCTTCATTGTAGAATCATCGTTCTTTTATCCACCTACGTACCTTGTGAGCATTTGCATCTAGTTTTACTACTTTTCTTCTAGTTCTAATTTATTTTCTTTTGTCTTTTATGTCACAAATTTTTTTCTCACGTTTTCTATTTTTCAGCGAATGGGTTATCAAGATTCCAATCATCTTATTCCTGGGAATTGCTACGACGACTGATGCTCTTAGATGTCAGCTTTCGTCAGATTCTTTGAAACGCTTGAACTGTTTCAGATTCTCTTTGCCATCTCCTTCTGAGAGAATGAATGCTATCGTTGGGGGCTTATTCGCAAAACCAAATTTATCGTTCGCTGTAGGACACGATGTGGCCGTATTTTTAAGAAATTATTTTTCAAGGCACGATGGAACGATTACTTCTTTCGTTAGAGCTTTGAAGGTGAAATCATTATTTTCGAAGCAAGTTATTTCTCTCTGTACCAATCAATAGTCTCTTAAACCTTGATATACTTGCTTGCAGATTGCCTGTGCTAAACACTATTCCGTTGAGCCGCTGAGTTTCCTTAGCCGTTTTATGCATATTGGAGAGACAGAGGTTACATGTCTTTGGTTTATTTCCGCTTTGGGTTTTCTCATAGAGGATATTCTCTGGGTTGGAATTACTCTGCTGTAATCCTGACGTTAAAAACATTTTTAGGTGACGTTTGATCTTGAATCAACTACTCCGGGTGTGTCATTACCTGACTCAAAATTAAAGCTCGCATTTGATCTTCCATCTTGCAGAAGGTTTAAAAAATTATCATTATTTTGACTTCTATCTTGCAGAAGCTTAACAAACTGATTTAAACTCTTTTCAGGGGCCTTTCAAAAGAGAAATCCTATTCTGAGTTTGTCCAGAGGTTGATTGAACTTAAGAAACTATGGAGGGACTGGTCCTGCGTTCTTATGGTACACGTTTTCTGTATTTCTTGTAGTCTAGTTTTAGACTGGATGATTGATACCTTTTGTTGATAACCATTTTGTTGACTGGACATCATAAATAACCTTTTGAATGCTTCTGTATTTATCATTTCTTCTTGAGGAAAAAACTAAATATTCCCGCTTCATATTTTAGTTAATTGGCATTTATATTTCTTTCAGTGCCTGTTTGAAGTGGGAAAGATTAGCAAAATGCAGTTGCTTGACATTTTTTGTGAAGCTTCAGCTCCGATGGCACCCGATTCACGCAACTCTAGCGTCGGCACAATGCCCCCAGCAAAGGGGAAGCTCATCAGCCAAGCAATACAGAAGGTAAGGTATGTACTTCATCCGCTGCTCTTTGCCATAAATATTCGTTTGTATCCCCATTTCCAGATTTTCCTTTGAACTATGTATTGAAATTCTCTTGTATTGAACGCCCTTCTGTATTTTGGTTGTTCCGACAACTCGTTGATGAGGATGCTTAAAATCATATTTTCATTTAACCTCGTAGGGAGATTTCACCAGCAGTGCTGTCGTGTTTGCTTGACACGTGGGCAATCCACACTGCGGAGATTCCCGAGGTAATCTTCACAGATCAGTTATATGATAAAGAACCCAGTGTAGACTTCTAAATTGGACCAAGATTTATCGTAATATTGAATTTTAATGGTTCATTTCTGAATCATTTTTTACCTTACAGAATCTGGACAAAGTTAGAGAGCTTCAGTCTCTGTTGAGAGCTGTGGATGATGATGATTGTTCGAAGAACCAACCGACTAAGATAAGCAGGTATCATCCATCTGAATATTCAATATTGTCTTAAATGAAATGCTCATCTTTAATTACATAAACAAATTGCGTATTCTATAACAAATTGGCAAGAGGACGTTAGATAATGGTTTCAAGACTTTCTTCTCTGCTGTCGATCTCAAGTTGTAACAATCTACTCCCGCATTAAATCCAAACCGTTTCTATGCCCGAAATTTCTCATGAACTAATATGGCATTTAAAATTGAGGTCTTTGCTGTGCCCCTACTTTCAGGAGAGCCGGTGGGGGTTTCTATGCAGAGATCAAAGGAAATGTGCAAGTCAATGAGAAAGCAGCTTTGTTCCTGAAACAAATGATTAGGTCTGGCCGCAATCTTGTTTTATTCTGGTAAATTTCATTTAATCGGATATTTACATAGTTCGGTAAGCTCGCCGGCCGTGTTGAAAATATGATTATAAATTCTCAGCTGTTTCTCAATTGATCATTGTTTGACTCTTGAGTACAGGGAGATGTTGAAACCCATCGAGTCCATTCCTTTCCATGAAATCTTTGTCTTCAAGCGTGTGGACGTGCTCAAAGCAGTAAGCAAAAAATTTACAAGTTCCATTTACATAGAAATTCAAAAACGGTATATATATTCTAAATATTTTTTTCATCCAGGTTTTAACCGGAGATTCAAGGAAGACAATTCACCTCGACCTGGTCAGATCACCGTCCTTTCTTCGTTGCCACAGTTGCCCAAGCGGAGGCAAAGCCCTAACGCGATGCATGCACGACACCACCATCCTGTAAGAGAACTTACTATTAGTGTTGGTGGATTCGATTTAATCTATCGACCAATTAGATTAGCGACTGTATTAGGCATGGTCGGCCAGTGCAGTGCAATAATTTGCCTAAACCGGACAAATTTCTGACCGCACCAAATGCCTGGGCGGTGAAGTGCCCTCTGATGACCAAAAAATAAGCCAAATTTTATTTGTTTACCAGGATTTGATCACCCTGATCAAACCTGTTAACTAATCGCCAAGATGATTTATTTTATTGAATTTACGATTTTTTTTATAAATA
The DNA here is from genome assembly GCF_029677425.1 of Wolffia australiana. Taxonomy (NCBI): domain Eukaryota; kingdom Viridiplantae; phylum Streptophyta; class Magnoliopsida; order Alismatales; family Araceae; genus Wolffia; species Wolffia australiana. Next base: position 17,145,971 of record NC_135844.1, read on the forward strand.
ACCGATCGGAACCGCCCACTTGCTCCGGCCCAAGCCCCAGGGGCGATGAGCAGAGCAAATGCTCAGCAGGATGTGCTAAAGGTAGTTCATTAGTTTGAACCGCACCATCTAACCCAACGCCCATGATCTGACCATCCCTAGATCCGATTCCGTTTTCGATCTGATCGACCTTTGGCAGATTTGATCCGCGATAAGGGCCCCGGGGATCGATCGATATCGATGGATTGATACTTTGATTCCCATTGATACGTGGCACATTTCTGTTGAACGAAGTTGTCCTTCTGCCTTAATCATATTGAACAAGTTCGATCGGACCGACGATCATTGATCAAATCACCCAGCTAATCGGATCATGATCGAAGACTACTAGCTGCTAATTGCTTCTTGTTCTTCCATGGTCAACGGAATTGACCATCTCCTTGCGTTGACCCAGGTACCAACTGGCTCAAGAGCACGGAGACTTCGTCAATCTCCACAACTGGTACCGGTCTTTCAGTACCATCCTTACTGCTTCCCCCGCCGCCGCCGCCTCCACCCCGCGGCGTAAGCCGAAGGCCGCGGTTCCGCCGCCGTCCCCTGACGTTGACACTGCTTCGATCCAGTACGTATATTTTGCTCCTTCAAATATATCTATCTACTCATGGTAACCTCCCATCTATGTGTACATTATCCTGGTCCTTAACGTGTTCTTGCACAGAGCGAGATTCTGCAGGGCGGTGATCGAACTCCAGGTGGCGGGCCTGCTCCGGATGCCCACCAAGCGAAGGCCCGATCACGTGCAAAGACTTGTCCTCGGCCTCTCTTCCTAACCTTTCTCTCACATTCTCTCTCTCTCTCTAATTCTCTCAATTTTCTCTGTTTATCTCTCTCTTTGTCTTGCTCACCCTTTCCCTCTTTTTCACATTGTTACCTCTCTTACTCACTCTTTCTCTCTCTCTTTCTTTCTCACGATTTCTCTCATTTCTCTCTCTTCCTCACGATTTCTCTCATTTCTCTCTTCCTCTTTCTCTCTCTCTCTTTCTCGCTTTCTTTCTCACGATTTCTCTCATTTCTCTCTCTTCCTCACGATTTCTCTCATTTCTCTCTTCCTCTTTCTCTCTCTCTCTTTCTCGCTTTCTTTCTCACGATTTCTCTCATTTCTCTCTCTTCCTCTCTCTCTCTCTCTCTCTCTCTCTCTCTTTCTCACGATTTCTCTCTTTTCTCTCTCTTCCTCTTTCTCTCTCTCTTTCTTTCTCACGATTTCTCTCATTTCTCTCTCTTCCTCTCTCTCTCTCTCTCTCTCTCTCTCTTTCTCACGATTTCTCTCTTTTCTCTCTCTTCCTCTTTCGCTCTCTCTTTCTCACGATTTCTCTCTTTTCTCTCTCTTCCTCTTTCGCTCTCTCTTTCTCACGATTTCTCTCTTTTCTCTCTCTTCCTCTTTCGCTCTCTCTTTCTCACGATTTCTCTCTTTTCTCTCTCTTCCTCTTTCGCTCTCTTTCTCACGATTTCTCTCATTTCTCTCACTTCCTCTTTCTCTCTCTCTCTCTCTCGCTTTCTTTCTCACGATTTCTCTCTCTTCCTCTTTCGCTCTCTCTTTCTCACGATTTCTCTCATTTCTCTCTCTTCCTCTTTCTCTCTCTCTCTCTCTCTATTTCTCTCATTTCTCTCTCTTCCTCTTTCGCTCTCTCTTTCTCACGATTTCTCTCATTTCTCTCTCTTCCTCTTTCTCTTTCTCTCTCTCTCTCTCTCTCTCTCTCTTTCTCACGATTTCTCTCATTTCTCTCTCTTCCTCTTTCTCACGATTTCTCTCATTTCTCTCTCTTCCTCTTTCTCACGATTTCTCTCATTTCTCTCTCTTTCTCACGATTTCTCTCTCTTTCTCGTTTTCTTTCCCACGATTTCTCTCATTTCTCTCTCTTCCTCCCTCTCTATCTCTCTCTTTCTCTCTCTCTCTCTTTCTTTCTCACGATTTCTCTCATTTCTCTCTCTCTAACTCCTTTTCATTATTTCTCTCTCTCTCTCTCACCATTTTCCTCATTTCTCTCTCCCCTTCTCTCATTTCTCTCTCTCTAACTCCTTTTCATTATTTCTCTCTCTCTCACCATTTCCCTCATTTCTCTCCCTCCCTCTCACCCTTTCTCTCATTTCTCACTCGGCTTATCTCTCTCTCTCTTCCTCACTCTTCCTCACTCTTCCTCTCCCATTTTCTCTTAATCTCTCTCTTCATGTCTTTCTCTTTCCCACTCACTCTCTCTCTCTCTCTCTCTTTATGGGAAGTTATAGCGGCCCGGATGGGAGGCGTCGGGCCCGGCCCCTCCCCGTCGGCGCCGCAGCATCATGTGATCGCTTTTCCCATTTCCGAGCTTATTATATCCGTCTCTTTCCCCTCTCTTCGCTGTCCTCTGCCGGCTGTCCTCGGCGACCCCCCGCTCCATAAATCAAACCCCGTCTTCTCCTCCTCGCCGAAAGAAGAAGAAGACCAAGAAGAAGAAGAAGAGGAAAGATGGCGCTGCGGGTGTTCGTGGGGTACGACCCGCGGGAGGCGGAGGCGTACGCGGTGTGCCGGCGGTCGATCCTGAAGCGGGCGACGGCGGCGGTGGAGGTGGTGCCGATCCGGCAGGCGGAACTGCGCGCGGCGGGGCTCTACTGGCGCGAGCGTGGGCCGCTGGAGAGCACCGAGTTCTCCTTCACGCGGTTCCTGACCCCCTTCCTCGCCGGCTTCCACGGCTGGGCTCTCTTCGTCGACTGCGACTTCCTCTTCCTCGCCGACGTCGCCGCCCTCTTCGCCCTCGCCGACGACCGCTTCGCCCTCCTCTGCGTGCACCACGACTACGCCCCCAAGGAGACCGTCAAGATGGACGGCGCCCCGCAGACCACGTACCCCCGCAAGAACTGGTCCTCCCTCGTCCTCTACAACTGCGCGCACCCCAAGAACGCCGCCGCGCTCTCCCCGCAGGCCGTGAGCACCCGCTCCGGCGCCTTCCTCCACCGCTTCCAGTGGCTCGACGACGCCGACATCGGCGAGATCCCCCACATCTGGAACTTCCTCGTCGGCCACAACCGCGTCGTCGACGGCGACCCCGCCACGTACCCCAAGGCCGTCCACTACACCTCCGGCGGCCCCTGGTTCGACGCCTACAAGGACTGCGACTTCGCCCATCTCTGGCTCCAGGAGCTCGCCCTCCTCCGCCAAGAACAAGCCCGGGAACAACACCAACAAGAACACCAAGAACAAGAAGAACAGACCCCCATTCGCCCCCCTGCCCTCGAGGCCTCCGTTCTTTAGATTCGTTCCCTGCCTTCTCTGCAAGCTTTCTCCCAATTATAGATTTTTGCCCATTTCAAAAAAAAAAAAATTGTTGTTTCTAGGAATAATAAATTCTTTGGGAAGATGTTTTTTGTGCTCGAATCTGCGGATGAGTATACGGTGGTGAAGAGGGACGAGCAAGGAAAACGGCCCAGAGAACAAGTGTAATTGAGAATTTGAGATGGGGGTGGAGCGTCTGTCACTCGATGTGAAGGGCTTCACAATAATCTCTGGAAGAGTTTTAGTGTTGTTGTGTTTTTCTGTCTTTTCTTTTTTTATAATTTATGGGCGATGGGTTACAAGTGGCCCGTCCTTTTCCTTCTTTAAGGCAATTACCCCTTGGGGGTAATGAGTTGCTTGCTGCTTAGTGGTCCTCAGCCAACCCAAATGTGACTGGTACGTAAAATTGGTAATTCCATGAGTAAAAAGAGCAGAGTTTTGTGATTCCCCCAATGAAATGCGACCGCCTAGATTATAATTGGATATCTCTGCGTTACAACGTTTGGAAGGCAGAGGAGGCACAGATCTAGCAATGGATTCTGGGTATTATGACCCCAGACATGGTTTAAGTAGGGAATGTATAGAATGTAGGTAGAGGTGCAGCAGACGTCCTTCACGCGGGCAATACAAAGAGCCAACAATAGAGATGCAGTTGAAATTCTCCTTAGGCAGCAGACGATCAGTTGTAAGCAAGTCCAGAGAGATGCCAACCAATCGTTGGTAGCGTCCCTTGTCTATGGGAGGGCTCTCTGGTGCCAGTTCTAGTTTATGATCCGGATCCACAAGAATAGGGACAGGTTTGCAGTCAAGCAGACCAGTCTCCTTTAAGAGATCTAAGGTATACCAAAGCTGTGTCATCACAATCCCCTCAGAATATGCAAGTTCAATTCCCAGAAAATATTTTAGTTGGCCTAATCGCTTGATGTCAAATTCTTTGGATAAATGATCATGGAGTGGGCAGATTTCTACAATATCATCATCTGTAATGATCATATTGTCAACATACACAGGTAGTATAGTGACTCCGACTTGGGTATGCTTAATGAAAGGAGTATGATTGCCATTACTTTGTGTAAACCCCATATGACACATGGCCCAAACCAGGCTCGTGGGGACTGTTTGAGGCCATATAGAGCTTTATGAAGTTTGCACACTAGGGCAGCGTTCTGAGCTAGAGCTCGAATCATCATCCGTCATCGTCCGGAGTGACGGATGGATGAATGAACAGAGGGCTATCTGTCCTTTGTCATTAGTCATCCGTCATTTGTGACGAACGACAAATGTCTTTTTATGATGATGAAGGAGGAAGAGAAGAAGTGGAGCGGCGGGCCGGAGGAGGGAGGAGAGGAGGAAGGGGGAGGAGGAAGGCGCCAAATGATAAGTTCAAAAATACATGTTTATATGTCTATTTTAGGGGTTTTTTGAACTTAATCACTAAAATTTGTTTGTTCCTTAATGCTTGAGTAAGGGGTCGAACCCTAGGGAGGCAATAGGGAAATTCAATTTTTATCGGATTAGGGGTTAGCACTCTAGGTTTAACAGATATAAATTTTTTTACTCAGATTTAACAGATTTTATGATTAGTTTGCAATTCTTGATAAGAATTACTAACTAATCCCCAAACCAGTATATTTGAGTGTTCAATTGATCTTAGATTTTCAGAGTTACAGCATTACTTTTTACTTATTTATTCTAATCACTAGACCCCAAAAGCAAAATCTGCATCTAGTATTCGTTGTTTATTTTACCTAAAAACTTAATTCATTATGAATTATATTTTTTTGGATTATTTAGTGAATTAGGAATGACTTGGAGGAGATAGTCTACCCTAATTTTTTATTGTTGTATAGGAATTAATCAGCACTTCTCACGGACTAGAAGCCATAATGTAATATTTTCTGGTTTTTTTGCATTTTTATATGATTTATTTCTCACGGAGTTGGAAATGATAAGAAGGTTTTTTATCGAATTTTTATTTCATCCTAAATGATTTGAAATTGTAAAGATGTCCTAAATTAGCAAATCTTGAATACGATTCCCGATTTGCTAATTTAAGAAATACCAGATGAAATAGGATGATTTAAGGGATGAATATAGTTTGAAATTGTTAATTGCTACTCTAGGAATAATAATTGAATTAAAAACAAGGTAAGATTTACGAATAACTATGATTAAAATCAGAGTTTAAGGGAAAACGGCGAGCATGACCGAACTGAAAATTCACTTAAATTGAGTGTAAAATCTCGGGTAAAATCAAAGAAATAAGAGCCTAGAAGTATCGAGGCTTATCAGAGAATCGATCTGAGCTGATCCTGTGCAACAAACACTCCATTTTCCACAAATTTAAGCTTGAATTTGGGGAAGAATTGTGGCAATGGCTCTCCGCAATTGCGGCCCAAATCGAGCTCCAATTCGCTTCGGGTCTATTCTTAAGTCTTCAAGGAAGCTAGGCCTTCCTTCCTTGAGCTTAAAAATCAAGAACAGCGCTCAATTTTCATTTTCCCCCATTTTATCGCCGCAGAATCGGAAGAACAGCTTCTTCCGATTCTGTAATTTTTTTTCTCCTTTTCGCGGTGTACGTTGGACATACAACGCGACTGGATTGGCTCCTTGGGCATTTGCGTGTCTCCACTCTATGCGCGACGCACACGGAATTGCGTGCGTGCGTGTCGCGCACCGAAGGCGTAAGCATGCCTTCTGATGCGCCTGTGCGCCGCTGCGTGCAGTGCACGCCATTTGTACGCCCTGCGCCGCTTACCACATGTGAGCGCCAAAACTGGCCCAATAAGGGCCAGTTGAAATAGAAAACATTTAAATTCATAAACAAATGGAATTAATAAAAAAAAATTGTTTATTAATGCAAAATTTTTTTTATTACCTTCTAAAATAAATTTATAATTACTTTCATTTTATTTATAACAATAGGTCAATTAACAACATTCAAATTCTTATAATCATCATTTTACAACCATTTAAGATGTATATATTGACCTAATAATTTATCAAATATATTATTTAACTTGAAATTTAAGGAATTTCTTCTTTTAACCTAAAATCATGATAACATTCATTAAAAGTTGATGTTTTTAAGCATTAAAAACCAAAAAATGATGAAATTAGCACTTATTTAGCTCCTATGTGCATGTTATCAGTCGCAGTTTTTGGTGAGACATGCCAGTATAGCTAGAATGAGAATGCTTGGCCATTTGACAAGTTTCACAAACATAGTTTAGATCCTTTTACTTGCATGGAAGAGCAGGAAACATATAGCTAAGAGTTTGAAAAGCAGGATGTACCAATCGTTTGTGATGAATAATAGCATGCCGGATATCCATGAGTGGATTGAAAAGCTATGAGAGAGGAGCTGGAACTTGTGAATCTTGTGAATGCTTCTCCTCAATGAGAAGCCCAGTCCTCCACCCCGTCACCTTGTTGATAAGAATACAACATTTTTTTAGTGAATAATAGATCATGCGTAATAGACTTGTGTAAGCCACTAACATAAATAATATAGGCAGATAGATAGGGAACATGAAATACTGGTACAAATTTTCCGAAGCCTAGATTGTTGATAACCCCATAGCCGACAGTAGGTATTAACTGGCCATTAGCCTTAAGAAACTTCTTATTTATTAAGTACTCCGTGTATTGAACAAAAAAAATCTTATTTGATGTCATATGATCAGTTTCCTAGAGTCCAGAATCCACACTTCTCGGGTTTTCAACGTGAATACGTTAAGGAGAGAAAGGATCCATATTTCCAATGTGAATATTTGTGTGATGATATACTAGTATAGACAAAGGAGGGAGTACCTGAAGTGCCTTTAAGTGTTGGCGGATGAGACTACTGGTGGAGCAGATGAGGTACCAGGTAGTAGATGATGATGGAAATATATATGGCCGCCAAGCCAGTCACACATTCCACATCTCATTCCATGTTCATTAACAGAACACATCCATTATTGTGCATGTGTGATGCTTATAATGAACTCCGTACATCGAAGTATCTGGATAGAATAACACTATCTAGCCTCACTCATATAATGAATATGGCTGGTCCCCTAGCCATTAGTGTGTATGCACTAAGGATAGGTAGTGGGTGCTCTTTAGTGGAAAGAATTCATTGAATTAATCCGTACGAATCCCTGAATGGTATTATATCAAACTTTCAATCAGATTGATTCACGTCACAGTTGTGTAAGTAGTCCTTAGACCAGAGATACCAAAGACGTCTTATGGACGGGCGGTTGTACTTTGACTATGGCCAACGCGTCTCTAATCATGGGATTCTAAACGGTTTTAGTTCGGGTACATCAAGAAGTTCACGAAGATGATTGAGTGGTCAAGATGGGATCGTCCACCCTCGGTATAAGAGGTGACAGCTCAAGGGTGATGATGCAATGAAGTCCTTGGCCAAGGCAGTGAAATATCTTTGAAGAGTTATCGAATTATTTCTGAATGCATCAATACTAAATCAAATGACCGATTAGGGTTTGACAGTTCACCACACCCTAAGTCATCCAAGGAGCGTCAATCAGATGAGGGACTATACGCACATGGTAACCGATGACGAACATGTTCCATGAGTAAGTCGATACACAGTCCTTTGTATCTTCTAGAGAATGAGGTGTAGCTCGGCACCCTATGTGTTGGAGACTCGACCTATCGATTGGGTTAAATTGATTTCACATTAATTAATCAATATGATGATATAGTTAATTCATTTGGAAGGCCAATACTGGTTAATGGGTCACTGGAGTCGCTAACTAGATTGATACATGGCTCTAGTGGGTCACACGCGAATGGTCTTTTGGACGTCGCAAGATATACTTAAATTTTGGGGGTATTTATGAAAAATACCCACTCAGTATAAATAGGGGAAGGCCCTGAACAAAATTCACCTAGGCCAGAGTAGTTCAGGGGCCTTTCCCCTTCTTCTCCCTTCTCCCACACCCCCTCTCCATCCCCAATGTGATTGGGACGACGTAATGAGGATGACGGAGATTGTATGAGGCTCGTCAACAAGAAGGAGGAGATTCGACGTGCTGAGGATTGCATGGATATGTCTCGAGGCTGCACACTAGAGCAACTCGACTCATCTCGCTCCAAGATCCATGAAATCATTGGAGCAATCCATACAAAGGTACTTCATTTCATGGTTTTATCGATGTCATATGATTTCACAAAAGTCTTCCGCTGCGTGTCGTTTTGATTTCTTCATCCATGTCTTGTCATATGGTTTTAACTCCAGTTTTGGAATTACATTGCCCGTTGGGACGTGGGGCTTTACTCTCTCTGATTCTCCTCCGGGGTATGGAGTTATTGCTTTAATTTGATTTTCAGGAGTTCTTGAATTCTTGAAAAGTGGATAGAATCTCCTCAAAAGAATCCTAAGTAGATGACGCATGTTCTCTAGTTCCTATAGTAGTTTTTCCACCTCTTCTGCTGATGGCGATGCGGAAGAGGCAAGCATCGACAGAGAACCACAAATCGATGGTTTGGAGAACGCTTTTGTGCGCCAAGAAGAACCATTGCTATCAAGGCAAAAGTAAGCCTTATGTTGAGTAAATTGGGGTTTACCATGATGCTTCCGGCAAGTATTTGTGGTATAATGTGGACAGCATAATGAGAACACCAGGGGTGAGATTTGGGATCAACATTGGAAGATGTATCAGCCAGATTCCTAGGTTTAGGGTGCAGAAGAAGAGGAGGCTGATTAGAATGTTCCATAGGTTGGGAAATACGCTTGGAACTGAAGGCAGAAGTATCGATCATTGCTTGGGAAGGATTGCTGATTGATTTCAGCTGACTTTCTTCCCTAAAGGCCATAATACTAGCTTCTTCAAATGGGGGAACCCGATCTCGGTTGGTAAGAAGAGTCTTTAGAGTGTCCAATTGAGGGCTCAACCTAGATACAAACTTGTAGAGGCAGTCTTCTAGTATATGAACGTGTTTGACGGAGTCCAGATTCTGAACAGGACAATAGTGGTCTAGTTCGTTCCATATAGCTTCTAATGCATACGCAGATTCAAACACAATTCGCTCACCCTAAATCAGGGTAAATGATTTAAGGACTAGGGTAGAAATATGAGATTTTTCATTGCATTTAGAGTGTGTCTGATGCACGTGATCCCATAGTTCTCAAATAGTATGTACTCGTAGTAGAGGACGACCAACAGAGGGGTGCATTGATTCTAATAACCAGGCTTTGATGAGCGCATTAGCTTCGACCCAACTATCGAATAAGAGGCTGGTTGTAAGAGGATGGGTATCTGATAAATGCATCAGCTTCTGTCTTCTTGTCAAAATCATTTTAATATGTTCTGCCAATTCGAGAAGATTCGGTCCTTTCAATTGGTATGCATCAGGGGTTTGCAGAAGCTCAAATACTTTTTTGCATAGTCAGGAGATGAAATAACAGATATAGAAAATAGCTTCGATGTTTCAGCCATGACTCAGAACTGGCGGAGTGAAAGCCTCAAAAGAAAAGATGGAGTACTAGATTGTTAGTTAGATGGAGTAATAGATACTTCTCGCAAGGGATTTAAGTTAAACATGTGATAACCACCTATGAAATGTTTTATCAAACACGTAGTAGGTGATAACACCCTAAATTTGTTGATTAATTCAAGTAATTAGCATAATTTTATCCATTTAAAGAGTTTAAAATGGGGTTGTTATCATATATTTACATGTTAATTACTATTCCAAGTGAATTCTTATTTTTCTAATTTTCTGTTAATTTATGAATTTTATGGAATTTATTTAAGCGTGGAATAGCTATATGTAAATGGAAATGGAAGGTTTAAAAACAAAATTTAATGTTAATTAATGCAGGGATGAATTAGTGAATTTTTTAGATTTTTCTAGCATTTTATCGAACTTGTTGGGAATTTATTTGAGAAAGAAATGAAATTTTAAATATAAAAGGATATAATTATAAGGAAAATAGGAGTTTAAAGCAATTTCTATTGTCAGAGAGATTTTTTAAAAAAAATTGTTGCAAATATCCCCTTAAAACAGTTCTCAGTCGCGTGTTGAAGATGTAAATATCCAATAAAAATAATTGTAAGGTCTGATTGAATTAATATAGATTTTTCTATTTTTTTGGGGAATACGAAGGAGAGAAAATCTGAGGGGCATATTTCCAATTACTTTTGGACGGCGTTGGTTTGCGCGCATGAATAAAATGAGGGACTTTTGTGCAAAATGTCAAGAAACTGAGTCAGCGATGACACGTGACAAAATATCGTCAGTCAGAAAGGAATCCAACGGCTTTAATGCGATTGGCAACAGTGAGGGCAGTAAGTGCACCGCTGGTGCTGTGCACACAGATATGCACTCACGGGAGATGACGTGGCAACGCCAGAGTGGGTGCAGCTGGTAAAAACACACAATTAAGTGCAAATCAAAATGTATTTTTATTGATTTATTTTATTCTCTTATTTTCAGACCATTGCTATGTAGCATGCTGAGAGAAAACTCGCCAATTTGATATAAATTTATTCTGCATTAAAAAACAACATGAATTGCAAGTACATTTAAATTTAAATTACATAAATGAAATATTGATCCAATGGTTAGGATTGGTCAATGTTCATTTATTAATTACTCTTAATCCTGAAGTCAGATTGACCTCAAATTTTATGGACTTGCTCATCTTGACCTCCTCTTTCTATCTACAGTTGGGTCAATCAGATCAACCCTATATTGATGGATAAAAATTAATTAAGTATTACGAGTAAAATGGTAACTTTTACCATTTAACCTAAGTATAAAAACTGAAATTCAAGTAGAGGAGGTCATTCAGGAAAATCAGCCTAGATAACTGCATTTGGTATTTTTACTTTATTGTACTTGAATTTTAGTGTATTTGGGATTAATTGATAGCGAAATTTTTTATTGTTCTTCTTGATGTTAGTTTGAAATTCTAAATCTCTTGGCTGGAGTGACATGTACAAGCCCTTACTAGGATTAGCAGGAGTGATTATTGATTTAAGCTAACTGTTCCATTTCCACACTAAGAGCAAAAAAAACAAAAAATGATATTAATTTCTATGTAAGAATCGATTATGTTTATGAAAAGTAGTGAGTTAGTTTGGATACCCAACTCCCCCAAAAACACATTAACATTAAATTTTCTTCTTAACCCCTCTACTTGACTTCTTTGATCCTTTTTATTGGATCAAAGAATTCAATTTATAGATCCTTAATTCTTCTATTCCTCCCATCTCCTCTACCCTCCTTTCTAAATTATTCATAGAATTAGGGTAATTTGATATTCATTCAAGATTAAATTAACCCCAATTAGGATACGATCACAAAAGTGGATCAATAATTGCGTTACCTTACTAGCCTCACTTGGACGATCCCTATACTCGTCATTTTACATCTTAAGTTTAGGGTTTTATAAATTTTATTTGATAATCTGAAATCAAAAATGATAGGGGATTAAAATTAGATAATTCACCCCTTATTTATGGCTTATCAATTGGCACCGTTGCCAGGAGGCAACACTAAGGAATTTCAATTTGTTTTCATTTCTATCAATTGAATGTTGTATGATGTACTTCGAAAATTTTCTTGTGGCTAACGACTAACGGGTGCTTGTCTTTTAGATTAGTGATTGTGTATGAAGCTTAGGTCTGGGTTTGAATCAGAGAATATTGACAGAATTGAGGAACTAGAAAATTGTGGCTCAACCAAATTATGTCACATTTCACCCGTACTCGGTGAAGAGACAATCACTAGAACCCCACCAATGGACCCCGCAGGAAACGGAGTAGGAAATCCTTACGTAGTCAATGAATGGAGGAGGATTAGAGAATACTGAACCCCATTAGAAACTCCTATGTTGACCAATATATCTGCCCCCATTGGAGATGATGTGAAGTTTATGATTGATCCCCACCAATTCCAATTGTTACCATCCTTTTTAGGGAAGGAAAATGAGGAAGCATATGATTTCTTGGAACAATTTTATGAGGCTTGTGATAGCTGTAGTTACCCTAGGATCTCAAAAGAAGCTGTAAGAATGAAATTATTCCCTCATGCCTGAAAGATAGAGCTAAGGATTGGTTTAGAACATTGGGAACAAATTTTGAATCATGGAGTGAGATGGAAAAAAGTTACTTGAAGAAGTACTATTCAATGGCACAGATAAACTCATTTAGAAGAGGAATCAGAAACTTTCAACAGGGAAATGGCACCTTGAGTGAAGCTTGGGGGAGATTGATGGGGCTCATAATAAAATGCCAACACCATGACATTGGCATTCTCACATGGGAGTTGGTGCAAATATTTTATGCAGGTTTGAATGATGTTGAAAAGGGAAGAGTGGATATTTCTAATGGAGGTGCACTAGGAGACATGTATGAAGACGAAGCTATGGCCCTTCTACATAAAATGTCACACAATTTAACGTACCACCAAGATGCTTTCGATCATGTATGGGTCACTCTTCAAAAATGTGGATTGTTGGATGTTAGAGGAGTCGAACTTCAGATTACCATGGACAGATTTGAAAAATAAATTGGGGTCATGATGGGAAAAGCCATGGAAAAGATGAATGAAAAAATTATTTCTCTATGGCAAGGACAGAATGGCAGGGGATCACACAACCAATTTTAGGGTAATCAAAGAAGTCAGTGTGATATATGCTCGAGTGATGACCAAACTGGAGAAGTTTGCCCCATTATCTCAAAAGTTAATGCAGTAGGTAGGCAAGAGATGAATAACGCTCAATGGGCTCCTAGAGGTAGCTTAGAGGTTGTTCTTCCTTCGTGGGTTGTCGAACTGGTTTTTTTTTTGAAAGAAGAGTTATAAGTTTCTAGATGTATCCTTTTTTCTATTAATACAAATCCGTGGATACGGGAGTGTATTATCTTCTCTTTCCTAATCTTTGTATTTGATCTTGAGATTTGTGCCTTTTTATGGCTCCGTTGAGTGAAACATTACTATCTTTTTATGAGACAGAAGTCTAAATTTTTGTTGGGATTTTGAATGCAGTCTCGACCTATGATGGGAATAAGAAAATTCCAAAGTTAACCAGAGAACTGGAAAATAAAGTTGACTTCAGAACCATGTTGTGTTTGTCCTGAACAACTATGTTTGGGACCAGTCCAAATTTTTTTTCTCTCTTCTCAGTTTGCAAAATCAATCAACAGCATGGAAAAGATGAGTCTACCCTAAAATGTTAGGTTGAACCAATGGTTGGATTTTGAGATATCAAGATTTGAAAATGGTCAAATCCTACATGTCATATTTTCTATCTCACTCTCCTTCACGCCCCTGCTAGCGTATTATGGTTTCAATGCATATGCTTTCCCCAAAAAGTGTGCCATGATTGGCACAAAAAATCTTGCACTTGGTTAGTCACGTAGATGTGAATTAGCACGTACACATGTCCCCTATGCTTTTAAAAAAGTTGCTAATCGTTAAATAACAGAAGGATAATATAACTCATCGTCTAATGAGAGTTTGCATGTGTTATAGCTTGTGGAGATGGTCATGTAGTGCAGTGCAAATTGTTACTTATTTTGTGTGAATTTTTGCTCTCACAAAAATCCTTGTGTGATGTACAGTGCTAATTTGCACAGTGATTCACACCACACATCGCACAAGTTCCCACATATCTTCCTCTACTCATGCAATAGCTGTGTCTTTTCTAAATTTAGTCCACATGCTCTATAAGTACGCCCGCTTCCTTTGTCTTCCTCATCCAGCTTCTGGCAAAAATGTGATTGAGAAATTCATTTCTGAAATTCCCAAGCTTCGTGGAACCCCAATCATCAATTTTTTTACAACGATAAATTCCTCAGTGACACTATCTTGGTCGTTGTCCACCCGCTCAATGAGCATGCCCACTTCCTTGGTCTTCATCATCCAGTTTCTGCCAAAGATTTGACAAGAAATTCTTTTCTGACATTCCAAACTTCATGGGACCCTTGTCATCAATTTTTTTTCATATTCAGCATTTCCCCTAATGTGAGCTGGGTGAAATATTGCCCGAAATAAACTAGTCTACCCATTGTGCTACCTGGAATTGTTTGAACTTTTTAAGATGATGACATTACATAGTTTTAAATTTGTATATCTTTTCTTTCATATGAGAATATCTCAATTAGAAATAGTGGTGTATCAATATTGAATGTGATGAAAAAGATAATAGCAATGATAAAGAAATAGTTTAGTTTTGAAAGAGTTATAGGGGTTTTAACTATGGACGTGGAGGAATCATGTGGTCGACTAAGAAAGTGGAAAGATTGACCTCTAGAGGTTTATTTGTTTCAATTTTGAACATCTTGAGTTTGATAACAGATGTGCGTAATTATCATAAAAACCATTATTGGTAGAATCATCTCATTTGGCGTAGTAATGAATAATATATTTTATTCTAAAGTGCCAAAGGTCAACCACAAATCAAGGAATTTCATCCAAAAAGAAAGGTGGAGGAGAATGAGGACTTGAGGAAATAATGACCGCGAACACTGAGGTATTGGTGCAGGGAAGTCGTAATTACATTTGTAAATTTTATCTTTGAAGTAATATATTTCTGATCTAAAAAAATATTCCTGTTGAAATACGTGAAATGAGGTATTATTTTGAAAACTACTTATGAGTGGTTATACTAAGTGATATTGAGGAGAATATATTAGTCAAAAATATAATTTTCTTGCTATATCTTTTTGCTCAGTCAGGTTAAGGCTTTAGGAATCATAAAAAGAAGGCATTGGGGGCCATAAAAAGAAGGCTTTGGGGGCCAAGTTGAAGTAGGTCAAACAACATCATTCTGTGGAACACTTTGGGGTTTATTGACGACAGAACTTCATCGGCTTTTTTATTTTTTGGTATCCTGTTTCATCCCTATTTCCAAGTGATTTGGTTGGTTGGCATTCACACAGACACATTTATGGCACATCATCACCTTGGGACGTATAACCTTGAACAACATTAAAGATTAGCCTAAGCTGTCTAAAAATATATTGTGTCTCCGATTTATTTTCCCTCCTCTCTTAGGTAGAAAAATCCTATGTTAATTATTAAAAGACAAAAAATAATATATCTACAAAGCCTAATTCACCCCCTCTTAGGTTATTCCTTAGCCACTCAAACTAACAAAAACTTTAACTCAAATAAATATTTTGGTATGATATAATGCGTAGTCAAGGAAAATTCCATTAGCCTTGTTGATCAGGACATAATTTTTATCCATGTATATCAATATCAGAAGGATACCACAAACTATTACATCAACAATAATTATAATTAAAATTCACCAATATCATATGTCATTAGAGCATAATGACTAACACAAAAATTCATTTTGAGACCTAATTTTATAATTTGTAATAAAAATAAACTTGAGAATTCACATGTAATTTTGTGTTATATCATGATTAAAATGTTTTAATCTAGTGTGATAAGAGAGATAAGTCCATGGGGAGACACTAATGTTGTCCCAGGGCACATCTTGTGACATGTTTCTATTCCGCGCCATGACATATGCTTTAAATACACAAATCCAAAGTTATATTTTTATTTTAAAACTATTAGTTTTATGAATCAAACGATATCTTCAACCACAGATGAGAAGAGATATTGTTCGGAATAGGAGAGGGAGGAGAGTGAGAGGTTCCCAGGGAAGAAACTGTTGGATTCTAGAGGCCTTGACATGGATGAACAGAACAAAACGATGCGCAGCGAAAGACTTTTGCGAATCGAATGGCATCAACAAAAATCATTGAAACGAAGTACATTTGGATGAATCTCATTCGTGATTTCTTCGATCCCGGAGCGAGACGAGTCGAGCTGCTCAAGTGTTCAGCCTCTAGATGTATCCACGCAGTCCTCGGCGCATCGGATCTCCTCCTTCTCGTTGACGAGCCCGTTCTTTCTCCATCGGCGTCGTTACGTTGTCCCGATCACATCAGGGATGGAGAGGGGGTGTGGGGAGAGTGGAGAGGAAGGGGAAAGACCCCTGAACAATTCTGGCCTGGGTGAATTTTGTTCAGGGCCTTCCCCTATTTATACTAAGTGGGTATTTTTCATAAAAACCCCCAAAACTTAAGTATATCTTCCAACGTCCAAAAGACCATTTGCGTGTGACCCTCTAAGCCCATGTATCGGTCTAGTTAACGACTCCAACGGCCCAATAACCTTTATTGGCCTTCCAAATTAATTAACTATATCATCATATAGATTAATTAACGTCGGATTGATTTAACCCAATCGATAGGTCGAGACTCCAACACGTGGGGTGCCAAGCTACACCTCGTGTCCTAAAAGATACAAAGGAGTGTGTATCGACTCACTCATGGAACCTGTTCATCATCAGTTACTGTTTATGCATAATCCCTCATCCACTTGACGCTCCTTGGACGACTTAGGGTATGGTCAACTGTCAAACCCTAATCGGTCATCCGAGTTAGTACTGATGCATTCGGAAATCATCGCAGAACTCTTCTCCGATATTTCACTGCCTTGGCCAAGGACTTCGTTGCATCGTCTTCCTTGAGCTGTCACCTCTTATACCGAGGGTGGACGATCCCATCTTGACCACTCAGTCGCCTTCGTGTACTTCTTGATGTACAGGAACAAAGACCGTTTAGAATCCCATGATTAGAGACTCGTTGGCCATAGCCAAGTGCAACCTCCCGTCCACAAGACGTCTTTGGTGTTTCAGGTCTAAGGACCACTTACACAACTGTGATGTGAATCAACCTGATTGAAAGTTCGGTATAATACCATTCAGGGATTCGTACGGATCACTTCAGTGAACTCTTTCCACTAAAGAGCACCCACTATCTATCCTTAGTGTCGCCACACTAATGGCTACGGGACTGGCCATACTCATCATATGAGTGAGGCTAGAGAGTGCTATTCTATCTGGATACTTCGATGTCATTCTCGCATATCCTTCGAATAGGAATGTTTAGAACACGTGCTTAAAGACCAGTGATCTCCGTATTACGATCTCATCATAATTCACCAAGTCCGATCATGTATTCATGGACTTCATTATATGCATCACACGTGCACTATAATGAATATGTTCTATCAATGAACATGGAACGAGATGTGGAATGTGTGATTGGCTTGCTGGCCACATATATTTCCTTCAGAAAGGAAAGAACGGGAATGGTGAGGAAGAAGAGAAAGGAAAGGAAGGAGGACGTCGCTCAATAGAGGATGGTGGTGTCCACCTGCAGGCACGAAGAGAAGGGGGGTCACATCCTGAGGGAGAAGGAAGGAGGTGGAAGGGGAAGACTCACAATGATGTTTTTCCGGCCCTGTCCTCTCAAGAGAGAGGGCTTAAATGGGACTGTCAAGGGGATGTGCCTGCACTCCAAAACCAGGCCCCTGCCGTGGCTTCTTCCAAACATACATGCGTTGGCGAATCATATTAGCATTTCACATTAAGGCTTAGAACTCTCTTCTGTCATCGATACTTGTGTAGGAAGCATCTAATTCTAATAGTTCTTCTAGATTAGATATTTTGTATCAATAACCTTAATTTTGTTTT
Organism: Wolffia australiana; assembly: GCF_029677425.1. Classification (NCBI taxonomy): domain Eukaryota; kingdom Viridiplantae; phylum Streptophyta; class Magnoliopsida; order Alismatales; family Araceae; genus Wolffia; species Wolffia australiana. The sequence goes on from NC_135844.1 coordinate 17,163,781, forward strand.
AAAAGGGTATATATTAACATCTTCATACGTAAATTAAATTTAAGTCATAAACTTATACCCTTGCCATATGAATTTATCAAAATTGTACCTCGTTTCGAGGGCATCCAAATATATAGGGAACTATGATATCTTTAGGTTCATTCAATTCTTAAATATTCCAACATTCTTGATTAGATGAATATGTCACCGTCTAAAGATTTGATAGTCCCAAGTTGGTGGTGATGTAACTGGTGGGAGGGGGGGGAATGAATTAGCTTCACAGTCTCTATGTTTTCTAATTTTTTTTTGTGGATTCGTGGATTTTTCTCTCGCTCTCAATCTCATAGTACACTTGTATGTTTATTCTTGTTAGGGATCTAAATGTCCCGTCCAGTGTGGAGTATGTAAAATGGGCTCGTCCAGTCCTCACCAACAAATCCCGATATTTACAGTCCTAAAAAGGGCTGTAATACTACATTAATCCAAGACGCAGAAAACAAGCCCAAGATGGTCCCTACCATTCACCATTCTCATATATAAGCACTCACACCGGTCTCAACCTCATTTGGTACCAAATGCCACAATTTCCTTAGACCGACCTCCACATTGGGATTCCACATTGTCGCAGACATGTCATTGATAAATCCAAAATGATAGTAATATATATGTGCAATTCTAGCTAATTTATCTACTTCTTTATCTTTATCTGGATATATTATCAACATTTATATTATGTTGTGAAAAATCATGAAATAAAATTTCAAATTTGGAGTTAATTATTGTCATTTGTGGGACTAACCCCACTTAACTCAATGAGTTATGTGGAATGAATCTCACTCTCTTCTTAGTTTATGTGGAAGATGCAGGAATTAGGTGAAACTTTCATGAATAAAGGGGATAATTGAATGAAGAGAAAGCTATTTGGACTAGAGGAGCTGGCTCAACCACAACCCTGGGCCAAGAAAGAAGGCCCAAAGCAAGACAGTTAGCTCTAGTCTAAAGGCCCACTAAGGAAACTCCACTAAGCCCACTATGAGAGGCATGTTGGGCCAAGGAAAGGAGGGCAAGGGGAAGATCCAGTCATGATTATTTATGAACATTTCAGGGGCTTGGATGCTGATTGGAGGACAACCTTGGACGTGGATCCAAGCCAGAGAAGAAGATCCAACCATTCAATCCATAAAACATCCAAGGGAGGAGACTTAAAGATAGCACCTTTAATGCTATTTAAGGAAAGAAGTCTTGAAAGTCCATGGGGTATTTCAAAGGTCTCAATGCTGATTGGAGGACCATAATGGACGTGGATCATGACCCTGAAAAGAAGATCTGGCCATCCATTGTATTAAAAATCCAATGGCTCTCATTTGCTCTCTCTCCCTATATAAACCCCTTCACCCTATTGTAATATTCATCTTGTGATTCAATCCAAAGAAATGTTTGGTTGCCTAAGTGCAATTGAGTCATAGATCCATTCACCTCAGTGAGTGCCAGGCTGAGCAGGAAGCATCCAGGGCTGAAGAAGCTGGTGGAAAGGAGAAGAAGAAGTCCCTTGGACCTTGGCAGGTGTGACAAAGAGGTTACCTTCTTATTTCTCCTTTTCCACTCTTTTCCGTTCGTCTTTTGTCTTTTGGTCTTGGATCAGCTAGCCAATATCCAGACGGTTCCAATGCATCCAACCACGCTCTAAAATTCATTCTGGAACTCATTCTAGAGTGAATTTAGTGCAGTCCATTTTTTCTCTCTCCTCCACCTAGCCACTTTCCCCATTTGGCATCCGAACTTAGCCAAATTTTGACTAAGTCCAGAGCGCCAGACTGTTTCATTTCCTATTTTGTTTTGGCCTTAAAATACTCCTAAAAAATCCCCAAAAAATTATTTTCTGCCTACCAATATTATTATAATATTATAATAATATTTTAACTTTCTTTGTTTTATATTTTTATTTAGTTAGTTATTTATCTTCATATGTAGTAAACCTACTTCTAAAATTATTAAAAACTATATAATTAAAGCACAAATTCTTAAGGAAAAACCCTTGCTCCCTGTGGATCGACCCTTACTCTCCCTACGCTAGTAAGGATATTATAATTTTTTGTTGTTTTAATTCAGACCAACGACACTAATTAGTGAAGTTAGCTCATCACTAATTACCCCAAAATCTAAAAAATCAACTGGCGCCGACATGTCATAATCACTAATCACTAATCAACCTAATTTGGTACCAAATGCCCCACTTTCCCTAGACCGACCTCCACATTGGGATCCCACATTGTCGCAGACATGTCATACCTCCACGTGGTGTGTTTCTCAACTTAGTGTTTCATTGAACTCCCTAGACTCTGCTCCACACATAGCCACTAGCTCAAAAAGAGTCAACCACCAAAATAAAATTTGTATCTAATTTCACGATTCAATATACTTACAATTCAACCTACAATGAAATAGTTATGTGAACAACATGGTTAAATACCTAAGAAGGATTGAGCTTAGGCCTACAGTTGGTTTTGACTCTTCATTTGACCTTTTAATAATGCTGATTTTCACTTAATGTCAACTTTGACCTTTGACTTATGGATGATATTTCACTAAACTTGAGTCTGACCTATATTTAATTTTTGACCTTTATTGACTTTTGACCTGTAGTTGACATTGACCTATTGTTGACTTTTGATTTATGATTGGCCGTGGATCCATTTTTGATTTATAATTTTTTGAGGTATTGTTTACCTTTGACCTATGGTTAACCTTTGACCATATTAGGTTGTCCTTCCTCAAGTTTCCCCTTCACTGGTTGACTGTAACCTTCTTCAAGTATCGAAAACACTAGGCAATAGATGAAGTAGATAAACATAGAGAGATCTTGTGTATTCTACAGTAAGATTATGTTTATTTAATACTTAAGGATCAATAATGGATTGATCAACAACAAAGTTATGCAATTATACTGAAAGAATGCATATATAATAAGAATTAAGTATTAATAAAACATGGAGAGATATATAAAACAACCAATCTTGTTCAATTCACTTTATGATCAAGATTTATGTAGAAGTTAACAATAAAGATAATGAAACCTGGAACATTAGTCTGACGTTAAAATGATAGAAAAATAATGGAACATGAATGAAAAGTTGATCGGGAAGTAACAAATTGATTGGGAAGAAAGATTGATGCAGAATACAACTGAATGTAAAGAAAATACTGAATGGTAAGAAAAGTTATAACAGATGGAAATATTGAACAGGCAGAAATGTTGAATGGGAAAAACAAAAATTGAATGCCAAGAAGAAAACTGAATGGCAGGAAAAGATTGAACTGGAAGACAGAACTTCATTTGAAGACAATACAATGAGAAAGTAAATAAGATAAGATCTGCTTAGTCGTGTGATGGAAACAGGAAAAACTGTTTGATATTTAGATCAATCAATGAAGATGCAGAGATGAACAAGATGAAAAGGAAAAATCAATGAGAATGGTTAAACAAGAAGGCTCCATTTAAAACTAATCTAAAAATCTATGATATCTTTCTAATCGTCCACCTAGAAATAGAGTTTGGAAAATGAAACACCAACGATTTGTTTCTGGTCGTTCAAACCAGAAAGAGATTCAAAAATGAAAAACCTAGACATGTGATCAAAATGAAGATTGAGAAGAAGCATGTTAGTGATCACATTTTTTTGTATGACCACCCGGAAGACCTTTACAAAGGACCTTGGGGGGACTTTAAAAATATATGTTGGAGAGAGAGAGAGAGGCGGCAAGAGAGAAGTTGAATTTCTTGAAGTACTTACAATTATTTATTTTATTTTCATTTATTTATTCTAATGTTAATTTATATATATATATATTTATATATATGCAAACAACAATGTTGTTGAAATGCAAAAGTAACTACCGAGTAGTTGTGAAATATTCTCATTTTTACCTCAATCATAGGATCGGGAACATTCTATAAATCTCAACTCATATATAAAAAAATGTGTACCATTTATTGAATAATTAATCAAACTGTTTGATGAACTTAATCAAAGAATCAATTCATAATTTGAAGTCTTCTATCTCAACTTAAAAATACCATGTCACCTACTATCATCCAATACGCGCTGTCTCAATTTTTAACCTTCTATAATTCATCCAATATTTATGTTAGTCAAAGCTATTTATAGATATTTATAGACAATAAGAGGAATAAAGGAGGAAAACAGAAGCAAAGATGAGGGATAGAACGGGAATGAGAAGAAATGAAGCCAAAAAAAATGAAGAAAAAAGAAAAAATGAAGAAGAAAAATGGATGAAAATGAAGAAAGAAGAAATATCAACTCAACAGCCAGCGCATACTGCCCGGCGAGGTGTTTCTGTTTTTTTATTTACTTTTACGCAACTCCTCACCAATCAACACAACTAGGCCGTACTCGAGGCATTAAATTGAACATGCCAATGAACATTACCTGATACCAGAGACGTGCCTGCGTTCCCACTGTGCATTTAAATGGGCGTGTAATGCATGGCAACCACTGTGTGAAAATAAAATTACAAAAAAAAAAAAATTCTGTGGGGCTGCTCCGAAAATATCTTTAAACCCAGAATTTCTAGGCCAGGAAAATCGAACCTTCTCCTGGATTCTTGAAGCCAAAGTGAATCAGTCGCGAACTCCATCGCGACCCTTCTGCAGTCCAAGAAGATGGGATCTCTGACGGGTCCGTCGGCGGCGGTAATCTCCTCGGGCGCGCCCGTCGCCCGGCGGCGCGCGAGCCCGGCGCGCGCCACGGTGCAGAGCTCAGCGGCGCCGGCGGCGGGGCCGGCCGCGGACGGGCTGAAGAAGGGGATAGCGGAGTTCTACGACGAGTCTTCCGGGCTGTGGGAGAGGATATGGGGCGAGCACATGCACCACGGCTTCTACGAGCCCGGCCAGACCGCCGCCATCGCCGACCACCGCGTCGCGCAGATCCGCATGGTCGAAGAAGCCCTCCGCTTCGCCGCCGTCCCCGGTTCTTCCCCGCCCTCTTCTTTCTTCTCTTCCTTTGAGTCCGAATTGAACTTTGGGGGAGTTCAAGATGGGATTTTGATCGTGGGTTTTTGGGTTTTATCGTCGCCAGATGAACCGGGGAAGCGACCGAAGAAGGTGGTGGACGTGGGCTGCGGGATTGGGGGGAGCTCGAGGTACCTGGCGAGGAAGTACGGGGCGAGCTGCCGGGGCATCACGCTGAGCCCGGTCCAGGCGGCTCGAGCCCAGGCTATCTCCGACGCCGAGGGCCTGGCCGACAAGGTTCGAACTCGCGCCGACCCCATGGCTCGTCCGTTGCTTCCTAACTTGAGTTTCGACGATGGATGACGAACGGGACGGAAATACGTCACCCGTCATCCCTCATTACCTCATATTAGGAACGGAACCGGTCTGGTCTTGCGTCCCGTCCTCATCCCTCCATCCCATCATGGTTATGTCATCCTCGGTCTACTCTTCCCAGATTTGATACCTGGGTTTATCCGTTGGATGTAGATATCAGGGTTGGATGTAGATATCTGTTGACTATCATATAAATTGGAATAAATGCATAATTAAATTATTTGGATGATAGTATGAAACATTTAAATGCTTAATTAAGCTATTTGGCTTTCATCTTGTTGTCTGTATGAATAACATTAAACCATTGTTGATGACTGAACTCTCGTTCCATTTACATTTTTACTACATTTACAACCATTTGTCTGTTCCTTTATCCTATCTGTACAGCCTCTCCAACCTGCAGATTCTGTGATGAATTGTTGAACTAACTGCATCCATCCTAATCCGTCATCCGTCATCCTTCGACGACAATTGTTGCATGAAGGCTGTTCTCTGTTGCAGGTGTCGTTCCAGGTGGCAGACGCCCTTGACCAGCCCTTCCCTGACTCGCAGTTCGACCTAGTCTGGTCCATGGAAAGTGGTGAGCACATGCCAGACAAAGCCAAGGTATCATCATCATCCTCATCATCATCATCAAGGTATCATCATCATCATCAAAGTACCATCATCATCATAATCATCATCAAAGCTCCACCATCATCATCATCATCATCAAGGTACCATCATCATCATAATCATCATCAAAGTTCCACCATCATTATCATCATCAAGGTACCGTCATCTCGTCATCATGGTACCATCATCATCATTGTCACCAAAGTACCATCATCATCATCATCATCATAGTTGGTTCGAGTTTATAGAGAAGAGAGTGGTCGGTGCAGTTTGTGGGGGAGCTGGCGAGGGTGGCAGCGCCTGGGGGCATTATTATTATCGTGACGTGGTGCCACAGAGACCTCAAGCCCGGCGAGAGCTCGCTGTCCGCCGACGAACTCAAGCTCCTCGGCAGGATCTGCGACGCCTACTACCTCCCTGCGTGGTGCTCCGCCGCCGACTACGTCAAGATTGCCCAATCCCTCTCTTTACAGGTAAAAGAGTCAAGCTAGAGAGAGAGATGGATTCAGCGGTAGAGATACAGATAGGCATGGGGTAGTGATTGAGATGGACATAACAGAAGCGGAAGATGGAGATAGAGATGGTTGAGACATTTGCAGACGTGAGATAAAGAGAGAGAATAGACGTGAGAATTCAATTGGAGATCGAGATTGATGGAGAGACATAGAGATGATGGACTTGGAGATGGAGTTAGATAATGCAAGTAGAAATAGAGATAAGATTGATCTAGTGATGGAGGGAGGAGTTTGGTGATGAACTTGTTCTGCTTGCTGGTTCAGGATATAAGGACGGCAGACTGGTCGGAGAATGTGGCGCCATTCTGGCCCGCGGTGATCCGCACCGCCCTGACATGGCGAGGCTTCTTCTCTCTCCTTGGCAGCGGTGAGCTCCTTCTCCCTTGCTGAAACTCTCTTTGTAATAGCTGGGAGAGATAGCCGCAGAGAGAGAGATTGAGAGTGAGAGACAGACGGTGAGCTCCTTCTCCGATTACCTTTAACTCGCGGTCGCTGTCTTTCTCTCTCACTCTCAGTGTCTCCCTATGTCTCTGTCTCTCACTCCCAATCTCTCTCTTTCTGTGGCCGTCTCGTTCTCTCACTCTCAATGTCTCTCTCTCTCTGTGGCCGTCTCGTTCTCTCACTCCCAGTGTCTCTCTATGTCGTTATGTCTCTCACTCTCAGTTTCTCTCTATGTCGCTATGTCTCTCACTCTCAGTCTCTCTCTGTGGTTGTCTCTCTCTCAATCTCATTGTCTCTCTTTGTCGCTCTGTCTCTCTCAAGCTCTCTGTTGGTATCTCTCTCTCACTCTCTTTCTGTCTGTCGCTGTCTCTCACGCATAATCTCTGTTTGTCGTGGTGTCTCTCACGCATAATCTCTCTTTGTCGCTGTGTCTCTCACGCATAATCTCTCTTTGTCGCTGTCTCGCTCTCTCACTCTTAATTCCCTCTCTCCATCTGCCTCTCTCTTCTGTCACTCTCTCTGTCTCTGTCGCTCTCTCTCTCACTCTTAATCCCCTTTCTTCATCTGTCTCTCTCTTCTCTCACTCTCTATCTGTCTCTGTCGCTCTCTCTCTTACTCTTAATCTCTCTCGCTCCGTGGCTATCTTTCTCTCTCTCTGTCACTATCTCGCTCTCAATATCTCTCTCTGTGGCTGTCTCTCGCTCAGTCTTAATCCCTCTCTCCCTCGATTTCTCTCTCACTATCAATCTCTCTCTCTCTGTCACTAACTCGCTCTCAATATCTCTCTCTCTCTCTGTGGCCGTCTCTCTCTCACTTTTAATCCCTCTCTCCCTCGATTTCTCTCACTACCAATCTCTCTCTCTCTGTCACTGTCTCGCATTCAATATCTCTCTCTGTGGCTGTCTCTCTCTCTCTCTCTCTCTCTCTCTCTCTCTCTCTCTCTCTCTCTCTCTCTCTTAATCCCTCTCTCCCACGATTTTTCTCACTATCAATCTCTCTCTCTCTTAATCTCAATATCTCTCTACGTCGCTGTCTCTCTCTCTTACTCAATATCTCTCTATGTCGCTGTCCTCTCTCTCTCTCTCTAACTATTTGTCTCTCTCTCTCTTCAGGGTGGAACACGATAAGAGGCGCCTTGGTGATGCCGCTGATGATCCAAGGGTTCAGGAAGAACATCATAAAATTCGCCGTCATAACCTGCCGCGTGCCCCCAGCCGTTGACCATGCAGGCGTCTGATTTCTGACTCGCTGACTATCATTTGACTTCTCTCTGGTCAAACCTCTCCGATGAATCTGTTAAATAATTATTGATTACGTCTCGAAGTAAAAAAAGAAAATGCCCCACAGATGACCGTGGGCCGAAATCAACGTTCACGAAATCGCCTTAAAGCGGGACATGTAATAAATAAATTAAATATAATCTGAGCTCAGAACTTTGTTTGTAGATATAACATATAAGAACGCCAGGAAGGAAAATCCACAAAAACAGAGGCAATACTGATGACTCCTGAATAGTTGTATAACCATAAGACGTGAATTATTAATATTACACGTTCAACTGCTGTGTTGTAGACTCTTCATGGCATAAAATGAACTCCGATCTGATTGCGTTAGATTAAGGATGAAATGTTGGGAAGAAGATAATTTGTTAGGAATAAGATTTGGATAGGAAAATTGGTGCCTTATAAATTTCATGAAATCAGTGGAGAACAAGAAACGTAGGGTCTCATAATAGTCATTTGGCATTGTGGCACTGATATACAACAAATAAATTAGTGGCCTGAAAACCAGACATCGGGAAGCTTCATTATGATTGTTAAAAAGAGATAACCACTAAAAAATCACTGAGGTCAGTGGCTTTAAAATTTCTTGTTCTAAACTGCAAACAAGCATCTCATCAGTTAGGAATTAAACTTCTCAGCATATGGAGATGGATCATCATCCGAAATATTTTTTCCTTATGATATAAGCTGATGTAGCAGGAGCCATGGGGGCCGACAGCAGCAAATTTGAATGACGAAAACAATAAAATAAGATTGCATCTAACAAGACGCAGGCTCTGAATTTCCCAATTTAATCGGAGTTTCCACTTAGTATCTGACATCAGTTCCCTCCCTGAACTCCATCATACTTGGGCAGTACCTGGAGGCGAGTATCTCCACCTGCTCCATGAACGACTTCTCTCGGGCCCCACCGATATGCTTCGTCATCTCTCGCCACCTCTTCAAGCACACCTCCCCTGGCCTGCAAAGTCAAAGTCAAACATCAATCCCCAATAGATAACAATAAAACAGGAGGGCCCAGTCAATGCCACCACCTGTCCTCAACAAGGCTGTCCCAGTCAACGTCCTCCATGCAGCACGCGTCGAGCTTGAGCAGCCTACCACCACAGTCAAACCACCAATAGATCAAAAACATATGTATAATATTATCGACGTTTCCTTATCATTGGCCGAATCACGGTGCCCTTGTGCCCTCGTCCGGAGACGTGAGTGGGTAATTTATCATATTGGAGTTATCCATTTGAGAGAGGAATACCCATCAATGAGGAGATAGTCATCAGTGTCAGCCCAGATTCCCTTGACGACCATGGGCGAAGTCAACTGCTTGTACCTGAAAGTCAACGACCGACAGAAAGTCAACGTCGTGAAATTCACCTATGTCACATTCCCCTTATTTTTTTTTACCATTTCGTGCAGCAGGACATCTCGAGGCGGGTTGACATCTTCTCGCTTATGGCTGACCATGCAATGTTCTCCCTCAGCTACCAAACACAAGATAAAGTTGGAGAAAATTAATGAGAAGATATGAAGAAAAAGAAGGGCCGGAAAATTTCTTTTGGAAACATAGGGGCAAAAAAAATTTAAAAGACAGAAGGCACCAGTCCGTGCTTGGTCTTCCTCTCTTCAAAGGCCTTTATCTGCAGATCAGCGTTGACTAGGTTGAATAGAGACTGATATTCCTCCTGTGACCATTTACCTGGAATGATGATCCCTTCGAGTAGTCAGTGAACAAGAACAATAAACCATAAAAAACTTAACCATAAACCCTAAATAGAGTGGGCGTATTATGGGACAGCTGATCGGACCTTTGTTTGGGTTTGGCATCTTGACGCGTCTCCTCCATGCGTCTTTGACGTGGAGTCTGTGCTTGCCCAGGATCTCGGCCATCTCTTTCCACTTGGCTCCATGTTCTCTATAATACCTGGACAAGTGACATGTATGAAGGGAATAGGCAGCCAGTAGAAGAGAAGAGAAAACGATGACAACAAAAATCATGGGGAGCTACCTTCGGATGACATCCAACTCTTCGGCCTCCCACTTTCGTGTCTCGCTCCTCCTTAACAAAATCTGCGCTCGGCGGTAGATACTTACGACTGTCCTCCACGGCAAATCGGCCCCTTGAACACGGGCAAACAAAAAATTTGAGAAGCTATGAGGTATCAGAGCTCTAGAGAGAAAAAGAGAGGGAGAAGAGGATGACACAGAATACTTTTGGAAAAATGGGTTACGGCCAAATTCTCATCACATTGAACTAATTCCAATCATATATCTGACCAGATCACACACGCCACATATGTTACTATGCATTTAAGATGATTTCGATTCTATAGCTCTATTGAACTTACTCTAGACAACTTTCATGATTCAATGGCTCGATATTGTCTACTTAACTAAGTGTAGCTCAGAGATGGTGTATTTCTTTCTTAAGCTTAAGAAGTTACCTATTTCCCCCCAACAGCCCCTAACCTCTGGATGAGCTTTGCAGTTGAGAACCATCTGCAAACCATCGTCACCCAAGTTGTTTACCTGGATTGGGAACTAAATTACTCTTTATCCAAACAAAAAAATGCATAGGAAAAAAGAAATCTTAGAGAACCATTTCTAAACATAACATGCTTTACGTTTATTTTGAGCATTTATAAAACGATTATCAATGAAAATCTCGACAAAAAAGCTTGAAAAAAAACTTGAATGATACCGATGAAATGCACCTTTATGTAATGGAAAACAGCTTCCCTGATCAATTCATCTTCTTCTTGAGAGTACCTCTTCCCATGCACTATATTCTCCCCATTGCCTTGGCCCACCTGTTTCTCTTTTGAAGTTGAAGGAAACACTTCATCTTGACCTGAAAAACTCACCCTTTTTCTCGTTTTGGACAACTTGGAGGGAGTTTTCTCCTGGTCATTTTGTCTAGACATTTCCCCCTCAACTGAATGTTTCATGGGCTCCAATATCTTCTTCTTCTCGGGAACTTCACCCGTACCATGTCTGATTTTCCTCTTCTTCCCTAATTTCTTCTCATCAGTTCTCACAGAAGAATTATGTTGATTTTTCTGGTTGTCCGATGCGTTTTCTGTTACTTTTGTGACCAAAAATACTCCATCTGAAGAGCTGCTTGATGTCGTCGCATTAGTATTTTTAGTAGCTTTCTGTTTGAGTTTCTTCTTCTTAAGTTTTCCCCCAGACTCTTCGTCAGCACCTTCTTTGCATTTCGTATTGGAATTATTATCATCCACAGTAAAGGAAGTCACTTCACCTGAATTGCTTGCATTTTTGCTGAATGTCTTATTTTTCTTGAACTCTTCATTTCTCAAGTCGTTAATCATCTCATTCTTGTTCTTCGTCTTCTTCTTTTCTCGCTTGCTTTCCTCGTCAATGTTCATCAAAACCTGGGAAGAAGCACCAGATTGGAAGGAATCCCCATCCATACAGACCTCAGAATTCTTCTTCTTCCTCGTTTTGCCTTCTGGTAATCTCAAACTAACCTTTGTCTCTTCTTTACAACTGCTATTTGGTGTTCCACCGTCTTCAGTTTCAAATTCCATCGGTCTCTTCCGTTGAATATTCACTGACAACTTTCCACTGCCCACAGATGAAGTTCCTTCATCAGTTTTACTTGCTGTTTGGCTCCTTGATTTTCTCTTCTTGTTCTTTCTAGCAGCAGAATGGGCTTCTGTTGGCATGCCCACCTCACCATCACCGATTTTCTCTTCTAGCATCTCCTTCAACCTGCTCTTCTCCTTAATCTTCATCTTGTTTCCCCCGTTATAATTTGAATGCATACATAAGTCAAATTACCACCTTCCCACCACCTGAGAATCAGAGAAAATGTTTTAAATTTTTTTGACTTTTTCAATCGGACAGGCAATGAGAAGAAAAACACCAATAAGAACAAGAATTCTAAACGACAATCAAACTCATTGCGAGCGGGCCCCTCTAGTTTTCACAATTTATATATGCATAATGTAATAATAATGAATGTACTTGATAGGACGGATGACGAGTAGTTCATATTACATAATTAAATTCGCCCTAAACTTCCGTGCGATAGTCGTGTTATTCTCTCAATCTCTCTCTATATCTCTATCCCGCTCCGCTTTTGCTGTTCTTCCTTCCTTTGCTGCCGGAGCCGACCTTGCTCAGGCGGGGTTGTGTATCTCTATGAAATCTCTCTCTATATCTCTATGAAATTAAGTTTCATGGCGGGGATACATTTTGTGGCACCACAATGGTAGTTTAAACTAGATATTTTTTATTGGGAGAGGACTCGACGCTCTGTCGTTCTATCCAGTTTCACAAAAGTATCTTATAAGTTTCACAAACCAGAACAAGATGCAGCACTGGTGCGACAATGACAAAGGTGTATTAATGCGTGGACCTTCTTGCCCAACAGTCAACAAGGGCTCTATTCTTCATTTGAATTTAAAATTCGTATTATCCAAAATCCAATATTTTCCATTACCCATCCTAGTTCTTCCTTTTCCCATCTCTGTAAAGGAAACATAACGATGGATACTGCTATATTTTTCGCTCTCTTTCTTCAAAAAATATATATATTATTCGCTCTCTGCCGCCCTGGTAATAATATCCATCAAAGTTAATAAAACGCCTCTGATTTATAGAGATCAGTAGAAACCGAGTAAGATAAGTTTTCAACGAATCGAAAATTTCAGGATTCATCCTCTTCCACTGATAAATAGGCGTAATATATTCTTTCCTCCAGGTTTCTTGATGTTTCTAGAGCGGAATACATAAGAAAACCAATTATCAGAATATGATTAAATTCGTGGGTGAAATCAAACCAGCAAAAAGAACACGAGAAAATGTGCCTAATTCAAACAGAAAACTCCAACTACGCACATTTCATTCCATGCAGCGAGATTCTTAAAGAAATATAAATAAAATACGAGGAAAAATAAGGAAAGACAAGTAAAACGAAAAGAGAGGCGATACCATGTCTGCTATTTGATACTCAAGTACAACCAGATAAACCGCACGATTGAAATGGAGATCCTGCACAACTTAGAACTAAACCAAGGTACCCACTTGAAAGTTCGAAAATTTTTCCCCTGCTGCGGCGAGGACGGGTTCAGCAAGGTCGGCTCCGGCGGCAAAGGAAGGAAGAACAGCACAATCGGAGCGGGAGAGAGATGCACCACAAAATATGCAACCTGAATCAAGGGGGAGAGGGAGAGATGCGACGACCACGGAGAGGAGAAGAGATGCTTCGGGGGGGAGAGAAGGGAGTCTGAAGGGGGAAAGCGCCGTAGGGTTCGGAGTTCGACAGTAACGGAGGGGGAGTGTTTTCGAATATGAAATTTTCGATATATTTTAGATTTCATATTCGAATATGATTTCTGTTGATTTCGTTTTTAGATTTTAAATCCAATACACGATTTTCGATGGATTTTAGATTTCATATGCGAATATGATTCCCGATGATTTCGTTTCTTAGATTTTGAATCCAATTCTGAGTATAACAGATGAATTGAAAATCATGAATCCATTAGACAATTGATTTTCGTTTTTTGAGCACAGATTTCTGTAGATTTCAAAGATTTTCTAAAATCGAAAATATATTTTAGATTTTCAATTTCATATTCGACTTTCGAATACACGATTTTTGATTGTGTATTCGTAGACGTTGATTCAGAAGATTTCCGTAGATTTTCGTAGATCTAAAATTCCGTAGATTTCGGTAGATCTAAAATTCACAATCCGATGAAACCCAGATTGAATTTAAAAAACAGATAATCATATCTAAAGTTAACAATAACCAATAAATCTAAAATTAACAATCGGATCTATAATTCACAATAATCAGATGAAATCCAGATTGATTTTAAAGAGCAGAAAATCAGATCTAAAATTCACAATGATCAATAGATTTAAAATTCACAATCGGATCTAAATCTGTCATCTTCTGAATCAACGACACAATCCAGAATCTTGTATTTGAAGATCAAATATGAAATCGAAAGTCTATTATCTATTTTTGAATTTAGAAAGTCTTCGAAAGCTACGGAAATCTGCGCTCAAAAATCAAAAATCAATGGTCTATTGTATTCAAGATTTTCGATTTCTGTAGATTTCCGTAGATTTTAGAATCATTGTAGAAACCACCAAATCCAATCCAATGATCCAATGAGGAACAAAAGATAGAACAGGGAAAAAGATTTAAAAACGCCAACAATTCCAAGGACAGGATCATGCTCACAAAGCGAGTCGATGCAGGCCTGAATCTCTTCTCTCCAGGCCTCCGCGGCCGGCTCCGTGGCGGCCTCAAGAACAACCTCCTTCCTCAGCAGCGCCTTCTGTCCACCCGGGCGACGACCCCTCCGCACCGCACTCTATCTTCCTCCGCACCGCACCACACGGCCTCCAAACTCCTCATCCTAGCAGATTCCATCAACAAAACTCCAGCTTTGCCACCAAGAAGCTCAATCATCTTTCCAATTGTCATCCGACTGCGAATCAAAAGTTCAAAGAGTCTCATAAATTTATGATCATCTCAACTTTTGAGGGGTAGATGGTTCATCTAGAAAACAAACTTCTTGTACCAGTAAATTCATCATAATGATACCAGACTATATTAATGAGTAGTGCTTACTGATATGTCTAAGTAGAACCCAATGGGATAGATGGCTGAAAACTAATTATAAATGGTGAAATATAGGTTCAAAATAGAAATCAACTAATGGATTGAAAGATAATGGAGTATGTTTGCTGCAAACTCCAGTCATCATCCCAAATTCATGGTTTTATAATGACCAACAATTAGAAACTGAAGGATAAAGAAGGTATCCATTTGATATGACATTAGAAGGGTAGAGAAGGATAGCAAAAAACAAAGAAGTTATAAAATGTCAACATGACGGGATCAGCAACTGTCCCCTCGCCCTTTGCGAGGATCTCCCAGCCAATGGAAAAGATGCATATATAATTTATCTATTAAGTGAATTACCGAAATGAAAATTGTGGAAATAGCATTGACAGATGTTAGGCATGTAAAATATACATATATAAACTATCTACCTGGGGTATCCATCGGGATTTATGATCAAATCAGCGCAGATTCCACTTTTTGAAAATGGAAAGTCTTTGATGTCGGACGTCGTCGAAGTCGTTGTCTGACGGATAATTCACTAGGTGAATGTAACTACGTGATGCGAGTGTCCTAGGTGATGAGTACGTGCAGGGGCCGACGAGTGGGAATTCACCAAGCTCCGAGCTCCGAGGCGATGGCCGTTGACGGTGACGGCAACCTTCTGACCCTCGTTGGAGCGACGACGGCGACTATGGCGTCGAACGGAACACTTCTATAAGGGCTCGTTCGTAACGGATGGACTCAGTCCCCGACCAAGGAAGACGCTCAATTTCGTAGCTTCTTGAGAATTTTCTGGTGCAGGACGGCTAGTGAGAAGGGCGACTGAGGGGATGGATATGACAACGATGGGAAAGGGTGCTAGACGGGTTTGTATGGAGGGATAAAACAGACCACAGAAATCCACACGGTCGAATTCGAAGTTTAAAACCGATGAAATACTGGTGGTACAGCTCCGATCCTCGTCTAGGGCGGGAGTACTGTCTTCACCCACCGCGACGATGCCAAGGCACCAAAATCAATACCCGAATTCACGTCACGAAAGAAACTCTCGAAGAGAATTGTAGGAAAATTCATATCAAATCAAAGCTGACGGCGGTGGAGACTTCTCGTGGAATACTGGACGGAGAACACTTCAACACCAAAGAGTTCAGGCGTACCTCGGCACCATAGTGCGTGAAGAGGCTGTGGGGAATTCTGATCATGATGAAACTAGACGAATCCGGGCGTTGAATAGCCCACTGGACGAGAAGTCTGGGCGTTCCGGGCGGCTTCGGCGGCGGCCTTGGGCGGCCTTGGGCGGCCTAGGGCGGCCTAGGGCGGCCTAGGGCGGGCTGCCCTGGGCGGCCTAGGGCGGCTGCCTTGGGCGGTCTTGGGTGGCAGCCCTGGGTGGCTTGGGCGGCAACCCTAGGCGGCGGTCTTGGGTGGCCAAGGGTGGCCTCCTAGGGCGGCCCTGGGTGGTTTCCTTGGGTGAGGGGAGAGAAAGAATAGGGAAGGAGAGAAAGAGAGGAATGGAGAGGAAGGGAAGAGAGGGGAAGAAGGATGAGGAGGTGGAAAACCGGGGACGCAAGGTGGCGGCGGCTGCGGCAGCGGCGACAGCGGCAGTGGTAAGGTGAGAGGAAGGATAGGGGAGGCTGGGCAGTCCTCCAAGAAGAGTTAAAACAAACTCAATTCTTGAATAATGACTGCCTAACTGTTTCTTGAAACAATGGCCTGTACATATAGGCCTTGGAGGAAAGAGAAAATACAACTTAACGACGAGAAATTAAAGACGAGAGACGTGCTTCGTGTCACGTCAAGGGATAGTTGTTGATCTGCCGTTGGCGACGTGTCATGATGCGCTATGGGGCGTACATGCGTGGAGACGTGAGTGATGCCGGAGTATTGACTTCGTCCGATGACGGTGGTGGCGTGTCTGTAGCGGCGACATTGACTTTGGTTGACAGTGGCAGAGTGTTCGTAGCGGCGGCGTTGACTTTGATTGACGGTGGTAACACGTCCAAAGTCGATGCGTTTGCATCCACGCCACCATTTTCTCTCACCTATACTAACCCGGCACGGTGGAGTGCAGTCAAAAAGTATACTGGAAGATGTAATTAAACTAACAAGCAAAGGGAATGGCGTACCTCATCGGTGGCGGCGTTCATCGTTGATGTCTTCATCCTTACACGGATCAGTACGAGTGGCGATGGGGAGGGGCCGAAGAGGGGCCGGCGTAACTCAACTGGCAATGGAGTGTAGGAGCAATTGGAGGGGTTTGGAGGCGAGGTATCAAGAGCGAGAGTCGATGGCGGAGGTGTCGACCGATGGCATGATGTCCCGATGGCCGACAACGACTCAACTGGCAGCGGCTTGAAGGCTGGCGGCCGTCAGTCGGGAGGGGACCCGGGCAGTTTCACGGCACCAAGGTCAGTTGAGGGCTCGCCTGTAGAGCTCAGCACGTCGACGGACCAACACGATCACTCCTCAATCGAGGGGCGGCTTTCTGACGACGGGTCAATAATCTTTGGCAGAATATAAAGGACTAGCCACAAGAATGATCAATCCGTTGGGAATCACCAACGTCCACTGTTCGTAGGCAGGACCAACTAGCCGCTGGCAAAAGTCAGCGACCCGCGGAAGAAAATTCTGTCCGCGGCGGTGCAAGAGCAATCAATCGGGAACACTAGTTTGAGACTGCGGGTTGACCGGTAGCAAGTGTGTTTCGCGACCCACGGAATGACTTTCGACTGCGGTGGTGCAAGGTCTCACGTCGGGTTGGCTCTCGTACGACAAAAAGATCGGACCACCACAGGAGTGGTTCAACGACCCGCGGGGAGAGGTTTGTCCGTGGTGATGCATAGATCCAATGTCCAGTTGCACCCGTTCGGGGGCGTGGATCAACCGACCACTGGCATGATCAGTGTTTCGCAGGGAGAATCCATCCACAAAGATGCAGATGCCCACGACGACTGGGCACCATATGATGGCATGGTCGAGCTGCTGCTGGTGATTCACGTGAACGCGACACGAACCGGAGGGATTTGGCGGATCTGGCACAGTTGCACCGGCGGCGCAGATTCCATTCGAGAGACCTGGCAATGGCAACTCTTCCGGAAGCGATGGCGTCTTGACGATTTCAAGGAGGGCCAAGGGAAGGAAGCTTAGTCGGTAGAGATTCCTTCTCAGTCCCTTCTACCCTGGCTCTCACTTCTTTCTTCTTTCTCTTCTCCTCCTCCTCCTCTTCTTCTTCATCTTCCTCTCCTTCTTCTTCTTGGGGTGAGACCTGGATGAAAATAACTGCAAAAGCAAACTTCCAGATCTGAGATTGAACGCGGTCCCATGATGGCCTTATATAGGGCCATGATGGACCCTTACATGGAGTTCAGAAAGGAGAGTCCAATAAGGATTTCCCCCTTCATTTACAACACAAATAAGAAACCAAGGACAAGATGATGTGAACTAAAAATGATACGAACGAATGAAAACAGAAATCAAGATGGCTGAAAACAGATAACTAAAACACAAATATACGAGCACGGATGTGCATTACCCGAGGTATTTAAACTGGGGCGTCTTCACGGACGCTTTGGCGTGCTGGTCGGGCTGGACACAGACTGGCGGTGATGTTGATGCTGATGAGGATGGCTCTGATGACGTGTTGTTGACGACGCTTGGACACGCTCCATCAGTCTTCCTGCCGAACAATTGTACTGCAAACTCCCTTCTGCCCGTGTCTGCTGCTAAATTTGTCCCCAACCTACATTCATGAGGAAACATAAAGCAGAAGCTACAACTACAACGAAAATAAAACCAACACAAATAGACAGCTACCTCAGGTCTACGGGTATGGCGAATAATAAATTTGATGCATAGCATGTTGTTCACATCTTTTCTCCGCACGACACGATCAACAACACTTGTTTATCCTTCAAGACCTTTGTATGTCACTATAGTTGGCCAGTAATCACTATAGTTGAGAAAACGACACAACATAAGAGAAGTTTTATGGAAATAAAAAATGATATGAGAAGGATGAGACATGCATTCCCCGTAGTTCTCCAGGCTTAGATTGGTCTTTGACAACCTTCGAGCCCAAGATCTAGGGTTTCCCCGGCTACAAACTCCTTATCCTAGCGTATTCCATCAACGAAACTCTCCTTCTACCCGCGATCCAGTTGTCTCCCTAGGAATCAATTCTAGATCTCGGATCTACGCAGCCAAACGCAACAACTCAACCTTCCAAAAATGAAGAACAAACTTCAAAATAGAGAACAACCGAGATGATTCACACCAGTTCTTACCACCGATCGAGATCAATCTACCCTTCCTTCCTTGTTTTTCAGCTTCCTCCTTGCCGCGCGTTCTCACCAATTGCTTCTTCCTCATCAAGCCATGGCAGTCCGCCTTATTCAATCCCTAGGAGTGCAAGTCTAAATCCATTGCCGACAATCCCCCCACATGGCGACATCTCCGCTGTTGATCCCCACACCCTCCTCCGCCTTCTCGAGCTCAGCCTCCGCCCTAACTCCGTTTACCTTCACCTCCTTGGGCGCCATGGCCAGAGCACCTCACTAGAGAGAGAAAGAGAGAGGAGGGAGAGAATGAAGAAACACAGGAGTCAAGTTTGGGTTACACCTGTGTTTCTTCATTCTCTCTCACTCTCTCTCTTTTCTCTCACTCTCATTTCAGCCAATCAGAGTCCAGAAGGGTACACCAATTCCTATTATTAGTAGTAGAGATGGTTAAAATTATATCGCAGCGAGGGAACACCCATGAAGAAATGTGCAAGAAGATGAG
Organism: Wolffia australiana; assembly: GCF_029677425.1. Taxonomy (NCBI): domain Eukaryota; kingdom Viridiplantae; phylum Streptophyta; class Magnoliopsida; order Alismatales; family Araceae; genus Wolffia; species Wolffia australiana. Next base: position 17,183,344 of record NC_135844.1, read on the forward strand.
ATAAAGTACCAACTTGAAACTGAGATCTAAGTTGTCTGAATAATTTTGAAAAGAATTATAATTATATAATTCAAGTTTAGGATCTACTGAAAAAGGATAGAGATTTAAAAGTAAAGAAAATGAAGGAAATTAATATAAAGCTGATACAGATCTTAATTTTTTTAATGAAGGAAAAAAGACGTGAAATTTACTGAAGCGCCCCTTAAAGAATTTCATTAATATCTCAGCAACTTTTGATTCGTTACTCATTTTTCAAATCTATAATATGGAGCCCATCTCTAGGGCCTAAACTTATGACTTGGGGATTTAACCATTCCATTTACTATCCTATATCATTATTGTGTTTCTCTTCATCAATCTTACAAGTTTTGAATCATAAATCTTACAACTAGATATTTTTCTATTTTGTATGTCGTCTTGATGTGTATACTGCCTTATTAATTGTCAATTTCATAAAATAAGAGGAGAATCTTAAAAGGGAGACTTATTCCCTAAAACTTTAATATTCTATGAAAGTTTTTTTCTTGAAATTCTAGAATTATGTGGCTGACTCTAAATACCCTAATAATGAGGGTATCACCCCTATAACAAATCAAGACGAGAAGATACCGATCCCGATGTTCATGTAGGAAGCATTGATTGAATAATATCCAATGGACTATGCTTAGCTGATGACTCGCAATATGTCATAAAATTATTAAGGATTCACTGGGCATCAAAGTGTCATTTGCATACATTTAATCCACATTTGTCATATTTCAGGTGCATTATTTTCATACTTACTAACCCCACTTGATTCTCTGAATCAAGTGGATTAGATCTCACTTATTGGATTAATGAGTTCAGATGTGGATCAAACACCAAGGAGAAGGCATTTGACCAAGAGAAGCTGGCGAAAACTACAAGGAAGAAAAACCCTAAAAACTCCAAGAAGCACAAGAAAGAGAGAAACCTATAAATAGCCTCTTGAGAGAGCATTTTAGGTTGTCCAAAATTTCTGTCTCAACAGGTTAGAGCTTGGAGAAGAAGAGTTCTGCACCCTCCAAGAGCTGATGAGCATTGGTGCTGGAGAGAAGGAGCAAGCTGAGGTGTAGCTTGGGCTAGACGACCTCCACCTCGCTGCAAGGATCGTGACACAAGTTGGAGTGATTTCCCAAGCTTCAGTGATTGTGTAATTCTCTCTCTATCAGACAATCTAGGTTGGGTTGGAAGACACACACCAGTGGTCTTCCAACGGTTCCAACTGATATTGTTCTTCATTTGAGTTTGATTTCAAGTATACTGTTTGTTCAATTCTATCTTCTTCTTGTTTCACCTTGAATCGATTATCCACCCATTGCATCTAGCTCAGAATTCGCCCACAGAGCTACCATTTTGCAGCAGAAAATTGCCTCTACTCCCAGGGCACTGCGCGCAGCCATCAAGCTCGCACAGCCCCCCTGTTGGCATAGGCAGTGCGCTGCTAACACGCACGCAGCCAAGCCGTGCGCAGCCAAGCCACGCGCAGCACAGGCCGCGCGCAGCCAGAAGCCGTGTGCAGCCAGAAGCCGTGTGCAGCACAGGCCGCGCGCAGCCAGAAGTCACGCGCAGCCAAGCCACACGCAGCCAAGCGTGCACGCAGCCGTGCTGAGCACAGCTGCCCGTGCGCAAGCACGCTCGCGCACAGGTACGCTGCACGCGTGCTCGTGCCGCACGCGAACGCACCCGCAGGTACATCTGCACGCAGCTAAAGCCGTGGGTAGAGACCACTGCAAGTGCGTCCGCCAAGTGTTTGTCATTTTGCCAAGCCTACAGGGGTAAGCCTGTAGATAAAAGAAACAACATTAAAGTGTTAACTCCTGTGAACTAATCCTGAGACGGAATTCATTATTCTAACGAGAAATTATTTTACATATCTTTTATGAGGAAACTCAATGAAATTTTACTAAAGATAATTTCTCTAATTGTTAGGATTGAATACAGAGATTTGATAATCTAAATTGAATTGAAAAGGAAGTGCTATTGTTTTATCTGCTCCCTGTGGATCGACACCTTACTCGCCCTAAGGCTGTGAGGTTAAAATTATTGTTGCATAGCTCAAATCCTCACACGATTAACCAGTAAATAACCAGTAAATAACCAGTAAAAAGCACAAAAGTTGAGGCTATCATTAGCCCTCCGTCTATTTTCTCTTCAATGCTTAGTAAACCTAGCAAATCTTGTATGCAAAAACTATTCCTTGCATATATCTGTATTATATATGTGGTTAGTTTATGTTCCTTTCACTTGCTACTCCTGTAGAACAAGGACACTGACTTGAGTAAGCTCAAATGTTTTACTTCCTACCCCATGAAAATTTTAGTATTTGTAGGAACATGTAAGTAAACTTCAATCAGAAATGGATTTGGGAATCATGCAAGCGACAAATATTCTAGAACTCCCTATCCCCTAGCAATTCCATAAATAGTTTGTAATTTGTTACTTAGTATACATAGAACATATTAATTAAGAGTTTATTGTGGAAAATGTTCGTTTGAAGACAGACTGAGATTGAATGATTTGATTAAAATTTATATCTTCTGATTCTAACCAAATCTCACAGACCTCTTTGGCTGAAACCATGATTATACACAATTGATCATAATAACACTAGTTGAATTTAATAAATAAAATATTTTTCCTTGCAACTAAATTCGTTTTTAATAAAACTTGGTGTAAACATGACGCAGGACGGCGGCAGAGAGCGATGGTGGTGACTGTGAAGACAAGGGCAACAAACTGCAGATGGCAGAAACGAGGCCGACGACAACAACTGCTCATTGCAAATGAGAGGAAGAGGGTTTGACGTTGGAGCAGCGGTGCGGCAGCAACGTGGCGGCGGCACATCGGCTGCGGCAGCGAAGCCTACAGGGTGAACATGAAGATACTCTCATTCAAATTTCTCTCGACGTTTACATCAAGGGAGGGGGCTTTTGTAGCCTTCTCCCTTGGACGTTTGGACTTACAAGAAAAACCCAAAACTATTAAAAGAAAAGGAAATGAAAATAAATCTAATGTCTGTTACGTTTAATCCCATTATGTGATGCTACCCATTAGGGTAATCAATGTCTTTCCCCACTGTCCTCTACCGAGACACGTCATTAGAGAAGTTAAATGCTTGAAAACATTCTTTAAGATAACTGGAAAACATTGCGATAAATCTAAAATATCTAAGAATATATGTTACATGATGACGAGTGTCCAAGTATAAAAAGAGGAATAATATTACTAAAACATAACTGAAGGTCAAAACATACTGAAATAGATGCTTGAGAACAGGTAAAGCTGATAAAATCAAACCTTGCTACAATGCTGGATCCAAGGGCAGATACCAAATCTTTAATTTTTCATCTTTTGTCAAGCTGATGAAAATTTTAATGTAATCAGTCTGTACACAAAAATACATTCTGAGGACCGTATAAAATAGAATAAAACTTTATACAAGATTCGGATTCAGTATGAAGCCGAGAAGAAAAAATAAATTGTAAGAAGATAAAATAAAATTAATGTATTCAAAAAGGAAACAATTAGAAATGAAACCGCGATATGGCTTAGTGAAGCAGGAACATAACTACTACTTGAAGCTCTAATGTAGAGAACATTGTGCTTTTAATCTTGGACATAATAAAAACATTAGGCAAATATGATAATAAGACGCGATTGATGGGTGAATGAATCCCATTTGTATGACACTAAGGTTCTTGTATCCTTCGAACATAGCATACTCCAACTATTTTTTTCTCATAGCTGACTTCACTTGCATATCATAATATTTAAGATCCTCAATCACCAAAGACGTAACATGAGGTGAGAAAATATAATCTGAAAAGATAACATCATTGTGTGTAGTCATCGAATCTCCAACTTTGGTCAACATTTGGGTCAAAGCAGAGTGAGGCTACAGGCAGTGTAGAGGGTGATCCTGAATGCTTAGTAGTTCAACTTGGTTTTTATGCAAATTAAAGGGCAAGTGCTACATCCACAACCAATATATTTCTTAATAATGTAGTGGTATGTATGGAGGAATCAGCTACTCAGAGACCTTCCAGGAATTGAGTCATATAATGCCTAGACAAATACTATTTAATTTAAATACAAAATATAAAGAAATGAACTATTACCCTTATGGTTATAATGAGATAAGGGGATAGTATTTGACAAAAGTATAGACCCTGAGGATTCAATCAAGATAGGAAACATTTAGATGGATAGAATTAAATCTTTATACACTCATTGTAAACCATTATAACACAGATTAGAACATACATATTTCCATTATTTGACTTACTATGTGCTAACCATTTGAATCAATATGTAAATAAATCATGGTGGAGTATAATGGATAGGATGAAATCAATATATAAATGTGAATCAATATGTAAATAAATCATGGTGGAGTAGAATGACTTTTCTAACCATTTGTCGCTCTCTCTCTCTCCTTCTCCTTCCCCATGTTCTTCTTCTTCTTCTTCTTGATTTAGTTTGATTAGTTACAACATGAAACTCCTCAAGAGATACTAGAGCAGTTCATACATCTAGAAAAGAGACGCGTGAGGCCTTATTAAGCGTAGATCCCACACCTCCATAAATCAAAGGGGGAATACCCTTTAAGAAGGCATCGCCAATTCTTAACTGACTGGGCAGGAGTTTTGGTTCGGGGGGGATCCAACAAGAGGTTGTCAATCTAGAAAGTTTCTGATAACTAAGATTTTGGGGGTCTATTATTGATAAAGATATCAATAATTATACTCATTTAGGTAGCCTGAATTAAAACAACAATATTTATAAACCTTACTAACTTGGGGAGAGTAAGGGTCGATCCTGAGAGAGAAAAGCAATAGTTAGTGAATTTTCAGTTTAAAATATTTTTTGGTTGATTTGTATAAGTTTCTTTTATACTTGTAATTTATTACATGTAAAACAAAGTAACTAGATTAACTAAAATTACAGTTAATAACTTTTATCAATATGAAAGTTAGTCCTAGATGGAAATATTAGACAAATTATAAATTTTGGGAATTTTAAAGATTTTTACAGGACTAATTTAATTTTAAAATAATAATAATAAATTAAAATAAATTTAACCCTCTAGAAGTTGAAGATGTTGGAACCATCTGGATGTTGGCTAGCTGCTCCAAATTACCTGCAGGCAAAGGTGAACAGATAGGATGAGAGGAAGAAATAGTTCTTAAACCTGTTTGGCACACCCGCCAAGGCCCAAGGTGATCAAGGCTCTTCCACTTCTCCAGTAGTTCTTGATCTAGAATGCTCCTGCTCTACCCAAATCTCAGTAAAGTTTAAATGACTCAAGACCAATTTCACACATGCCATTAAATCTTGGATTTAGATTGAAACAAGAGTGACTATTTGGATTGTGAGGGGTTTATATAGAGAAGAGAGAGAAATGATGACCCTTGGATCTCCCAAGGCCTTGAATGGTCCAGTTTTTTTCTGCAGCCTCAATCTTGGTGAAGAAGTGTCCTCAAATTAGGTCTGAGTCCTCTGATTGCTCCTCATGAAGGTCGCTCACCTGGCTTGCATTCTTTTGAAGATGTGTCACAAATGATATGAAAGGTTCATTAAAGTCACACAGGCTGTAACTCTAGGCCACTTCTGGACCTTGAACGTGAATTTCCCTTCTTGAATCTCTTTTCCTTAACCCAATAACCATAAAATGAGATCCAACCTGAAATGTCAAAAACTCTAAAGTGAAGTGAGATTCATTCCACTTGACTCTATGAGTCGAGTGGGGTTAGTTTAAAAGAATACTTACAAATACTCAATAACTAATTCAGGCCAACTTCATGAATTAAGTTCTAAATGATATTTGAATGATATATTTAAATATTTATAGTCATTAAAAAAATTACTCAAGGATGTCCTTTAGCACCTACTATTTGATTCATTAAATACCCCCCCCCCCAACTTAAGTTATTGTTGGTCCCTTAGCAATGTCCTTAAAGTTTAACATTGGAAATTTCAGCTATTTTTAACTGTTAGGTATTTTGTATGAAGTTCTTGAGTATTACTATTTGTATAGTATAAATACTTCCGTAGAACATTTCGAATTCAGATATTCGCAAAAATGCATAACCAACTTCCAGTGGTGTGGGCAGAGATGGTGGTTGTGAGAGTTAAAGTTATCTTTGGGTTCAACATCATGAACCCGGGGTTTCCTCACTTAGCACATTTGAAATGAGGTTTACTCATTGCTTAGTCACACTCTTTTCCTTGGGTGGCGACTACCTCAAGAGTGACTTTCCTACTAACTTTTCTCCTATCCGAGATAGATACGCTTACTTCTCCCCCTTTGGTGAGCACAAGATTTAATGTGTCTGATCAATAAAAAATAGGATAATGAAGACCACCTATCTATGCTAAGTGCACGAGAAGTCAATGGAAGGAATGAGGCTAAATGTAGGAAAAAACGAGTGTAATGACTTTTCTACTTAGAAAGAATAACTCCCAAGATTTTGGAATGAAAGGTGGAGGATAGAAAGAGATGAGAGATCCTCTAAAGTATCTCTAATCAATTTCTCACTGATGTGTTCTTCTTCAACCTCCATTTCAACTAATTAACTTTCACTTTTGATTACTAAGCAACTCATAGAAAGAAAATAACTACTGCGTGTTAATTGGAAATTTTATTTCTTCTTCTTCTTTTTATGAAAACTTTTTCTTTCTTTTTTTTCAGGGGTAAGTAAGAAGAAAAGGGTCATGAGCTGATCTGCCTAGTTATCATTTGACACACTTAAAATGTTTGCATGATCATTCCACATGTATTTCACATATCATCACTTCTAGAGGATCAAACAGATGAACAGGTTAAGAGTATGCAGTATGAATCTTTATTAAAATGAGATTTAAAATCATAGGAAAGCATGAGTGGCATGATCATTTATTTGAAGAAAAAGAAGATAGATTCTTTGGAGTTGAGCATTTCTTAAGTAGACGGGTATGTCTACTTAAGAAACTTGGGGCACGTATGAGCATTTACTAGTAATTTGAAGTGGGTCTTGGTCAAATGTGGATCAAGTCTGAAAAGTTACATAAATTACTGAAGGATCAAAAATTTTAAAGGTGGTATGAACAAAGTAAAGGATTTAGTGCTATTGGCTGTTGGTGGGGAAAACACCCTAGTTCAATTGATGGAAGGTCATGCAGTTTATTGAAGATATTATCACCAAGTGTACCAAATTCTGACCTCAACAGACCCCCTTTGCAGTGCGCATAGTAGTTTTGGGACAGAAGTATACAATGTGCAAAGTAAAAAACAGGACCAAGACTTGATAGACAAGAAAAAGGTATGTTAGACAAGAAATGAGAGATAAGGGATTAGAAGAGAGAAAGATGTAAAATAAAATAAAGGTGACACTAGACAACAAGAGAGGTAAGGAAAAATGAGATAACATAAATAATGGGAACAAGACAGAGGAATGAACAAAGAATGAGAGACAAATTTAAGACAAGGGAAACAAGACAAAGACATGAGCAGAGATAGATGAGAAAGATATACGAGAGGGTTTAGGAGAGATAGATAGATGAGAAATGAGAGATAAAAATATACGAGAGGGTTTAGGAGAGATATATAGATGACAAATGAAATAAGATAGAGATAAGAAATAAGAAATTAGGGTGATGATAAAATGAGAGATAAGAAAGAAAGAGACATAGAGAAAGAGACGAGAACAAAATATAAGAGAGAGAGATAGTGACAAAAAGGAGAGAGATAAAACAGAGACAGACAAGAAATAAGTGAAATAAGAGAGATAAGATAGGAACAGAGATGAAAAGTGAGAGATTGATGTGAAACAAGGGGGATAATACAGAGAGAGAAGATACATGCAAGATAAGAGAGAGAGAGAGTATACATGAAATGGATGAGAAACAAGAGAGATAATTCACAGACAAAAAATGAAAGAGAAATCAGATAGAAACAGGCAACGAGAAAGAAGTAAGAGAGAAAGAACAAGGGAAAGAGATGAGAAACTAAAGAGAAATGAGACATGACATAGAACGATATAGATGATACAGATGACAAGTGAGAAAGAGAGATTGAGAGAGAGCCAATAGATAGAAAGAGATGAAACAGAGAGTGAGAAATGAGGGAATGGGTTTGGAAAACTGCAAAGGCAGAGTTTTTATTTAGAAAATTTTCATTTAGCCACACACTTCACAGGTTGGGCAAAGTGTGGTTAAAATATTACACTGCACCAAAGGACTTTGGAACTGCACCAAAGTACATGAAAAAAATGATCCCTAGCCCCACCATTTTGAGAAACAATAGAAGCAGTAGATGACCTACAACCAGGTCATGTTATGTCACCATCATCAACTCTCGCTCCAAGGCCCCAACTTCATTTATTTTTTGGATTTCCCTTTTCTAATTTTTTTGGAAATGTTGAGTTTCCAGTTATATTTCTCGGTTATCAAGGGCTCTCTAATTAGCCTACTATTTAAAATGAATTCATTGTTGATTTTGGAATTGAATTTTATTCTCAAAAGTTTACATGATATTCCCTCTCGGTCACTACTACTTGAGAGAGGACATTTTTCTTGTGGGCTGCGGTTGTCACTCTTGAACATCAATTTGTCCACTTCCCTCACACTATCCATTGCCGCGTGCACATCACCAATGAAGTGTTGCATGTCCATGCAATGTCATTTGTTGCCGGATGAAGTTAAATTGAGGGTGTTATTTTGTCGCTGATATTTGAGTTGATCAATAACAATTAATAAATACTTACTCATTAATTAATTTAAGTAGTTAGTGATGAAGAAGGTTTGTGTCCATAGGGAGAAAATATTAGGGTTTAAATAGTCCTTAAATAATAATTCAACAGGGATGAGAAGAGATACTGATAACATTAAATTAGATCAATAACATTATGCTTTTAAATCTCTCTTTTAACACATATTTTTAGATTTGTGCTTGCATTATTCAATATTTAAAGACAAAAGGAGAAATTTATGATTTATTTACCTAAGCTATATATTTTTTATATTTTGCTAATTTTTTAGCCTAACCCTGCTTGACTCCTTCGAGTCAAGTGGATTTCTCAAATCTTCTTGGAGTTTTCTTTTAAAAACAGGGATTATGTAAATATAATGGTGAATTTGAGATACAGATGGAAGGAAAGTTAAACCGAAGCCATCTGATAGATAGTAAGAAGGTTCCAATCTAGAAGCCCACTCTAGGAGCTCTAGATCCCACTATTTTACATAAGAAACCTACTGTAGAAGCTCATTCAAACCTTCTCGTGGATCGGGTTAACTCAATGCAATAATTTTGGAACTAATATAAATTTTAAATTTGTGAGGCCTGTTTTCAAATCTGAGAAGGTGGAACATTGATCCAGGCTACAAATCAAACAATCCTAACCATTCAAACCCTTGAAATTAAATTTGATGACTTCAATAATTATGTCACTTCAATTTAAACTCGTTTTCTCCCTATTTGTATCTCATCCTGAATTAATGCTCTTAACTTGTTGTTGGAGGCCTGATCCATCAGATTTCTTTGATCCATTCTTTTTCTAAAATAGTGAAGAAGAGCGAGTTCAAGAGTGATCAAGATTCTTTGAGAAACATCACCACTTGGTCCGTGGGGGAAATGACAACAAGGTTTCTGTGATCTCCTGAATGTTTGATGTGAGTTTTCTTACCATTTTATCCAGATAAATTTGAGAAGGTAGTCGAGACTTCAAGAATTCAAACGCATCAAAAAAATATTCCTCTTAATATAAAAAATTACAGTATTTTGTCCACTACTCATGTATGGTGCAATTTCATTGTGAGAAATGTGACATAAGGTTCTTTTTGGTCTTCAAGTTTATTTCTTGCCTAAAAATATCAAAAAATTATTAAATAATAATTATAAAATATTATAACTTGTTAGAAAAAATATAAGTATTTATTTCACTTATGTATAGTTCTCCATCATTTATTTGATTTGCTATTTAGAAAATGTATGAAAAATCCAGAGAAATTATTATAAAATATATTTGAATCGTAAATCAAATATAATTATTTTACACTGTGGTTTCTAAGATATTAGATCCACCCTTGGCTTAGGAAAAGGGGATGCACTATAATTATGTTATCCAGATATAAATATTAAAAATCTATGAAATCCCACATTAGCAAATGTAAGTTTACGATCCAGTTTTGAATAAAGTCACAAATGTCACAAAGTGAAGGTATCAATGACTTCCCCACCTAAACCTTCATCCAATGAGTAGGTAGATGAAGTAACCTTGGTCATTGAGACGTGATTGTGAGAGCATAAAGTGAAGCCTACATTTAGAGCTATTAATAACATGCATTTTTAGTAACTAAATATGACCATATTTACATTTTTATTTATAATGATACTCTGATATTTCCATATTTTTTTTTGACAGCATATTCTGAAAGGAAACATTTTTTGAGTCAGAATATGATTTTTGTGGAATTTATGACATTAAATTAGGAAAGATATGATTTTTCTAAGTCAAAATAGATATTTGTTGTAGTTTTTGGCTTTATTTTATTTTAAATGAATCTTAAAATATATTTTGGGTTTTTTGAATTTTCTTGTCGCAGGTGATGTGGACCAATCAGAAAAAGGAAGTATTTTTAACAATAAATGTGTTTTGTGGCCTGAGAAAGAGATGATTAAAATATCATTATTTACTTCTCTTTGAAATAGTCAACAATGACGATTGGATGAACACTAACCGAATGACGTCACGGCATTGACGAGGATGAGGAGAGAGAAATATTTAAATTAAAATGATAGCTAGAAATCATAAATCTTCCAGGCTTGATATCTGATGATCCAAAACTCGGATCAAGCTTAAGTCTCAAGGACAGCTTTGTCTTTTTGTCCTCTATCCATCCATACGGTTGAACCTATAAATTAAGCCCCGATCTTTGTAAAAAACATCTTTAAGTTTACTTCCTCCTAGTGAGGCTGATTGAAAGAAAGTGAATTTTTGAAGGTCCATCAAGTTTTCCATGGTGTCTCTAGTGCTTGGGGAGATTCAACAAAGAATAGGGAGTTGATCTACAGCAAGAAGACACTGCGATCCCGGCAAAATATAGTGATCTAAGGTTAGGCTTTCGCCTTAAATTGAATTGTTTCCAACACTCTTAGTTTATCCATCTTCATCATCTATCACCCGCATCCATTACCATTATCAATCCACTTTGTCATCCTCCCCTACCCATCCTCAAATTAACCTTCATTTCACGTGCTATCTACACCATAACGATCTCATCACACATCTCTCTCCTTCCTATTTCAACCAACATACATCACTACATCTCTCATTTCTACCATAGGTCTACCTCATCACTACATCTCTCGTTTCGCTCATCGCAGAGGAGTAAACCATCACGTATCGCCATAGCTTCAGCTACTATATTAGTCTGTAGTCCATAGTAAGAAGAGAAAGCGAAGAGAATGTTCCCCTTATGGTCTCGGAGGATTCCACCTCCCCCTACTGGTCCCAGGTTCCCTTTCGCCACACCATCCACATTCAATTTGAGGATGTCGATTTGCGGTGGGTGCCAATGGACGACGTGGAGCTGAATGCGGGTGGGGGCAAGGGTCACCGTAATGCCCCAGGAGCGAAGGATATCACACACGAGGGCTGAGCTGTAGGCTCGAAGGGGGATGAGATTTCGGATGCGTTGTGTCCATAGCTTGACTCGATGCATGGCGCGCATGGGCGAACTTGCAAAACGGGAAGAATTTTGCCTTTTCCATATCTCCCATAGTAAATAAGCTATGGTGATGTGTAGGATGGGGCTTTGTTTAGAGCATGTTGGCGAGAGAAATACCTTGCCAAAACACTCGAGCGGGGTCAGTGTAGTGTGAAGGAGTGGACGCCAATGGTGTGTGATTTGGCGCCAACAGTCGAGGGCTGTCTCACTATGGAAAAAAAGATGTTCCATGGTCTCAGTATGTGGGGATGTGGGACAGCAGTGGCAACGAGAACTGAGAGGGTGACCTGTACGGGTAACTCGATCATCGGTCGGAAGGCCCCGATGTAATAGCCTCCAGAGGAAAAAGGAGACTCGAGGAAAGATCGCTGGATGCCAGATGCGGCAACCCTAGTGCTGGATGGGGGATTTCTCATGGAAATGCTCCCATGAAGATTTGCACGAGTAGGCGCAGTCAAGTGTGAGCGTCAAAATGGCACAATCAGGACTAGACCCGATTGGGATACTCTGGACCTCGGATAACGTGGATGAAGGGAGGACATGCTCCTCCAATAGGTGTTGTGCGTTGTCCCTAAGCAGTTGGGCCACTATAAGTTACACTCGGTGTGGTACAAACTGTGGGTGGCGAGCGAACGGCTCGTCAATCTGCCATGTATCAAACCAGGTGCTAATCTCTCCTCGGCCAATATGCCAGTGTGTGACCTGGGAAATCTCAAGCCAGTGGCGCTGCCACGTCTGCCATCTCTGATGACCCCGGATATCGATCTCTTGACGGGCCCACTCACCATACTTGGCAGAAATAAAGCTACCCAATGGAGAGTGTGTGGTGCGCATATGCCATACTAGCTTCTTTTGAAGCATGTCTTGGACATCTGTGAGGCATCTGATCCCTAGACCCCCTCGGCCATCGACCGACATGCTTTCTCCCAAGAAACCCAATGGTGGCAATGTTCTCCCTCAAGGTGACCAGACCAAAAGAAACGTGCACATAGTCGTTCCGCTGAGCGGAGGGCTATGAGAGATAGTGAGTGGACTGCAAGAGTGTGCAGCGGGATACTTATGAGGGCATGTCGAATAAGTTGGATACATCCACCAGGGGATAGGAAACGAAGCTTCCATCCCTCTAGTTTCTTTCTAAGTTTGCCCAACAAAGCATCAAAGTAATGATGCCTAGCGGGTTCCAAAAAGATGGGGCATCCAAGATAGTCGAATGGAAGACTTCCTCGTGAGTAGCGGGTGTAGTGCTGAAGTATCTGAGAGTGCTTTGTAGTGGTGGAAGGACCAACTATAAAGCTACTCTTTGAGGCATTGTAGAGCTGGCCCGAAGCTTGCTCGTATCCTATGAGGACACTCATAAATTCCTTAATGGATTTTTTAGATCCATTGAGAAAGAGGATGGCATCATCTATAAATAGAGAATGTGAGAGGATCAAACAGCCCTTTTTCATGAAATACGGTTGGATAAGACCGTGGTCGATCGCACGTGTGAGCGATCACCTGAAGACCTCCTCCATCAATATAAAAAGGGTGGGTGAGATAGGATCACCTTGTCATAGACCTCTCGTGGCCGTGAAGAAGCCAGTGGAGTTTCCATCCATCAGGAGAGAGAAATGATTCTCTCTAATGCAAACATCGACGAGGTCAATGAACGCAGTGGTGAACCCAAAGCGACGCAGCACTTGGATAAGGAAATTCCACTTGACTCGATCAAAAGCCTTCTCCATATCTAGTTTGATGATGACATTCGAGCCCCGAATATGAGTGTCTAAGGACTAGGCTAGCTCTTGAACGAGCATGATATTGTCATGGATCTGTCGACCCTTGACAAAACCGCACTGTTCAGGCAAGATAAGTCGATCAAGGAAGTTCCCTAGTCTATTTTTAATGATTATGGATGCAACTTTGTGGCATACATTACAAAGACTAATGGGGTGAAAGTATCTAAACGTAGTTGGAGTGTCTACTTTTGGGATGAGCGCCAAAAAAGTGGATTTCCAACTTCAAGGGAAGACTTTGCGTGTGAACACCTCCTTGATAGCAAGCACCAAATCTGTGCTTACGATATCCCAACATGCGGTATAGAATTGCGCTGAGAATCCATCCGGTCCTGGGGCCTTGTTCCTAGCCAAGGAGAAGACGACCTACTTGATCTCTGCTCGAGTAGGAAGGGCTGTGAGGAGGGCGCTTTCTTGGTCAGTCACCAAGTGGGGGATAGAGGCGAGAAGATCCTCGCTCACTATAGTTGGTTGTGAGGAGAGGAGCGAACGATAAAACGCCACTCCTGCTCCTGGTAGCTGGGCGGGATCCTGACCATACACCTCTAGTAGGGTCGTATAATTAGGACGGGCTCGGTGACGGATCGAGGCGTGAAAGAAACGTGTGTTTCTATCACCTTCCCTCAGCCATTGGACATGCAATTTCTGGTTATAGAAAATCTCCTGACGTCGCATAGCGTCCTCAAGTTGCTCTCTAAGTCAAAGCTGACGCTCTCCCATGTCGTTTGTCCAAACATCTTGCAATTGCTGCTCGACATTAGCTAGTTCCATCTTGATTGCCTCCACTAGTGCGTGTACGTCACCAAAGACATGTCGATTCCACCATTTCAGGTGGAACTTGAGATTCCTCAATCGATAACTCAAGTTCTCCGTAGGTGATGTCGAGATCGTTTCGTGCCAATGGCTGCGTACAAAACGATGGAAGTCGTTATGTTCTAACCACATGGCTTGGAAGCGGAATGGAGGACGTCGGACTCGATTACTCGAGTCCGGGAGGAGGAGGATCAGTGAGTGATCCGAGTAATATCTCAATAGGATCTCAATTGTGATGGTGCAATGCATCAGTGCAGTGCTATTAATGAAACAACAGTCGATCCGCTCGTACATACGCGCATCTGTCTGACGCCCATTACACCAAGTCCACTTCTCACCGATGGTAGGAGGCTCCACAAGTGATGTCTGGTTAGTAAGTCGTTGAACGCTTGCATAGAGTGTGCCCTATGTGGGTGACCTCCCTGACGTTCTTTGACTGCCCGTACACAGTTAAAATCCCCAGTTATAAACCAGTGATGATCAACAAGCCGTGAGTGGGAATGGATATGTAAGGCGAGTTCCTCCAAGAGGGCCTCCCACACTAGCTGTCTATGTGAGGCATAAACTATGGTAAGGATGTAGGGCTTCAGGGAGTACGGTATGTCAAAAGTGGCGTACTGAGTCCTTTCGGCCCGTAGTACCAACGAATAATCCCGCTTCCAAAAAAGCCAGAGCTTATTCGAGGGATGATAATTAACATGATCCATTCTGAGTTTCCTTGCAATGGAATGGGAGCAATCCAATGCAATCATTGGCTCAATAAGTCCAACTATTCCTAAGTTGTGCTTATTGATTAGGGAGAGGAGATGTGATTGGGTTAGAGGGTTGTCGATCACTCTACAATTCCAAACAAGACTTAGGATCATAAAACTATCGACTCGCATGGTGCACCCTCGATCGGGTGTTGTAGATGCGACGTGTTTGCGGAGTATCTGAGTGATGACCTGGAGGGGGGGTGTCCAAGTCCAACTCCTCGGAGATGGAGGCGTCATCATCCTCCTCGTCTATGGGAGCGTGACCACTAGTATCTCCACATGTATCCTCTGAACTAGGGAATGGGGCTTGACGGTGAGTCAAGCAATCCTCCCGCTCAAAGGGGATATGTGATGGGTGGAGATCGGGCAAGGAGGTGAGTATATCGGGAGGGGAAGGGTGTCGCGAGGGTGGGGCGGTAAGCTAGGGATGGGGATGGGTGGTGAGCAAGGGGGGGAGGGTGAGCGAGGAGGAGGGGACGGAAGAGGAGAGGGAGGTGAGGCTGGTGGAGGGGAGCGGGGCGTAGGGGAAGGGTGGGATGTAGGTGGAGATGAGCGAAGTGGAGGGGAGCAAGGTGGTGGGGATGATGAAGATGGACACTGGTGTACGGATGAGGGGCGAGAGGGTGTAGAACGAGGAGGCGATACGGAATGGGGGACTAGTGAGGGACGGGTGGGTGTATGGCCGGAAGTGCTAGGGATACTCGAGCGACTCTGCCCAACCTCCACGCAGTCTCCATCATGGCTGTCTAGGACATCCAAGAGGGAAAAAGTATTGGAGATACTTGTGGGTGCCTGCACATCCTTACCCTTACCCGATACGTCCGAAGGACGGGGTAGGGTTTGTGGGCGCTTATCAGCCCCCTTCTTCACCCATTGTGCTTCACCCAATTGAGACATTACTTCTCCTAATATTCGTTCCTCTCCAAGATGGCACATTTTTTGCCCTGTTCGAAGACAACAGATGGATCGCGGGTAGCACGGCTATTCTTCAACGAGATTGTTCATCTACACGGAGTGCCCCAATCCATCATGTCTGATCGCGACATGCAATTTTGAGTTATCTTTGGAAGACCCAAATGGTTATTGATGGGAACGAAGCTCAAGTTCTCAACGGCCTACCATCCGTAGATGGATGGGAGACAGAAGTGGTGAATCACAAATTGGAGAACTTGCTCCATTCCATTGTGGGGGATAACCTCTCCTCTTGGGATTGCATGATCCCGCGAGCCAAATTTGCTTTTAACTCATAAGTGAATCGTACCACTAGGCGTACTCCATTCGAGGTCGTATATTGCCAGATACCTCGTAGGCCCCTAGACCGCATTCTATTAGATCCTTATACTAGGACCTCTGAGGATGGCCTTGCATTCTCCCAACATGTTAACGATTATCATGACATTCATTCACGCATTGTCTCACAAAACGAAAGGTACAAGGTTGCCACTGATATCGGTGGTAGGCCAGTTAGATTCATTGAGGGAGATCTAATTATGGTTGGGTTGAGATACTCTCTAGGGGTCGCTATGAAGCTTCATGCTCATAGTGGTGGGCTTTTCCTGATAGGTTGTATGATCGGCGAGAATGCCTATGTTGTGGGCTTCCTCGTAAAAGGAAGATCTGTTCCACCTTCAACATTAGCGACCTAATCTGATACCAACCTATGACACCCATCATTGAGCCTCACATCCCCTCGAGCCTTGGTAGTGATAAAAGTGAGGGACACCATCTATCTCCCCCATCCTAACCCCTTTGAGGCACGAGCGTATCGACTCGGTACTAGAGAAGGTAATCAATGTTATAGGGGAGTGGTGGGATGCAAGTTCCTGGTTCATTAGTAGGATTGACCTTCATCAGAAGACATGTGGATCTCTAAGGTGGATCTTATATGGCTACGACCAAATCTCAACTGGCCTCTAGACTATATCTTTGGCTCTCTCTCGTTGGAGCTGAGTTCCTCCCACCCCGGGAGGATGATGGAGGACCATCAGGAAGTTCCGCCTCAAGTTCGCCAGCAGCCTCCACGAAGGATCGGAGCTTCAAGTACTCAACTTGACGATCCCCAACAGTTGACTTATTTCTGCATTTTGCTTTTATTAACCTCTACCGACCACATATTTTAGGCCCTTGTCTTTGTTTCGTGTTGCATTTGTCTCATCTGCGGATGCAACACCAAACAACTAGTTCTCCGCCGTGAGATGTTGCTGCCACAGGTAGAACCGTTTTTGCCGTCGCCGCCGCTGCTACCGTCACGACTCCTTACCTATATAAGGGGATGGTATGCCCTAATGATCGTCTGAACTTTTGTTGAATATAATTTGAATTTCTGTTATTATTATCGTGAAGTTCCACCATCATTTGAAAACTTCATTGACCTCTACCCCCGTCACCACAAGTTCTCCGCCATGAGATGTTGCTGCCATAGGTAGAACCGTTGTTGCCGCCATCGCCGCTGCTACCGTCACGACTCCTCGATGGACATTCAAAGAAGCCCCTCAAATATTGATAACTATTGTGTCAATTTGCAGCCGGCTTTATTGATGCTTCCATGACAAATCATTGGCTCTCTGTTTGACTGCCTCCACCAGATTGACATTCAAAGAAGTCCCTCAAACAACATCACCTCTTGTTGCCTGCCACCGAGATCAACGATTGCCATCATCTTGGTCTTCCGTGGATGCCAAACATTTTTGCTTGACTCACAAAAGAACTCGCCCGCTGCCCATGAACCTTCTCGCTATGTTGTTGTTCTCGATTGCCGCCCGCTCGTTAGTTACTGCCATTGTCAACGGTCAAAACTATCATTTTCTACCAAAGGAAACCCTTTGTGGGCTATCTTGACCCTTCTGCTACATGATAACATGCATTTCTAGTGCCTTATATTATTATATTTATGTGTCTTTATGCATTAAATTACTCATATTTGCATGTTATCAAGCATAAAATGATTAAATCTATTTTTAGAACAAATTTCTGAAATTTCTGTATTTTTTAGGATTTTGCTAACAATATACTCTAAAAGAATATAACTTTTAAAACAGAATATGATTTTTATGGAATTGTTTGATTTTTCTGAGTCAAAATATATATTTATACATATTTTTTGGGCTTTTATTTTATTTAACATGAAATTTTAAGTATTATGGCATAGGGTGACGTGGCGCGCCGATGCGCCGCCACGTCAGCGTCGAGAAAGAGATTTTTCTTTGTTTTTTGTCCTTTTTTTCATGTATATGTGGCATGGAATGCGAAAAGCCACGGAATACGAAAAGCCATGGAATACGAAAAGCCATAGAATACCAAGTGCTTTGACTTCTTAACTTCCAACAGCCATAACTTTTGATCTTCCCCTCCTCTTTCTATCCATACCCTTTAATCTATAAATAGAGGCGTGGATCATTGTAAAAACCATCTTGAACTTGCTTCCCACTTTTGTGGGCTGATTGAAAGAGAGTGAGTTTTGAGATCCATCAAGAGTGTTTTTGGTGTCTTGGGTGTGTGGGAAGAGACAAAAGAGAAGAGGGGGAGCTTACCGGCACTCGCAAATCGCCGTGATCCTGGCGGAACGTAAGGATCTAAGGTAAGTGTCTTCGCCTTACGTTGTTTCTCTCCCAACATCATCATTATCATAGTTATAGGTTTTCATCAACGTTTCATTATCACTTCACTTACTTACGTCCCCATTCTCTCATCTCTCCATCCTTGCCATCGTACCACTCCATATCGAACCACTATGCTCGTTCATACCGTCGTTCATCATCATATCCATCACAATCACTTACTCTTTTCTTTAAGTTAAATTAGCTTATAATTACGTATCTTTTATCTATATCACTAGCTCACGTCCTCAAATCTTGCTTTCGTCGATCCTCTCGTCCATCATCACTAGTATAAGAAAGTAAATCCTTAATCATTGTTCCTTGTGGAGACGATCCGTACTCATCACTAAGTAAGTATTTTTAAGTACGGTTAAATATATTTTTATTGAATAATCTCAATCACCAACGACAAATTTTAACCCTAAAATTGAGATTATCACTACACCGTAATGTTTACGGTGTAGTTGTCCCCACATCCGTCAGGATTTCTACAAGTGGGCTTGAGACTCATGCCGCCATGATTCTGCGTCAGAACTCACTGCACTCCATCGTAAATTGCCATTGAAGTCATGAACCTTACCACAAGATGAACATGCTACCCATAAATGTTCGCCTGTATCCTTTGATTGCGGTCATCCTCCACTGAATGTTGTTGCCCGTTGGATTCCTTGTCGGCAACCCTGCCACCCGTATCATGTTTGCCACTCACAACCCCAGCTTAGCACATGGTACTCTCATGTAATTGTTTTCCCAAATTCTGGTGGTCGACTGCTACTTCCTCAAAGTCCTCCTACCATCTGGATCTCCACGAGACAGAACAATCGTCCGGGCCAACACCCGCAGGTCATGCCATTTTGCCACTACCTTTACTCTATTTTCAGCTTGATTATCTGTTTTAGTTCCAATATTATGGTTTTTCTGATGGAGGACTACCGTAGGTCTAGTCACTTCTCGGAGGATAGGGCCCGTTCTTAGGTGTTTGACTAGTCTCACTACCAATGACATTTGGCATATGTACAGGCAGTGATTGACTTTCCCCCTTCATTGGTGTTCAAGTAGATCCATTGGGTCATTAGGAGTCTGTCCTGCCCCTGGACCCCTCGTGTCTACTTTCAGGTTCTACCATCTTAAACCTATAACAACCTGCATGATCTTCGTTGTTTTGAAATTTGCATCATTTATTCGCCACATTGCACTCCGCCCATCTCCTACAGTGTACATCATTTTGAATTTATCAGGTATCAACAAACTAAAGGGTTAAGTCATTGGCACAATTAGGATAAAACTAACTAGAATATCAAGCTTGAATATTTGGTACCAAAAGTAGTAAGCAGTGATTAGTATCACATGTGGGGATGAAAATCAAGCAATGGAAATCAGGGCATAAAGTCTTCTCGACAACACAATGTCGAGAGGTGTGAGGCCCATCATATGAAACGTGTTAAAAATCCAAAATTTCCAAAAGCATAAGATAAGTTGAGGGCTGTAAATTCTGGAACCTATTTTCCTTTATTTGATTTAAAATCCCAGCTTATTTTTATGACAAGTTGATTTTAAGTGTTAATAATGTGTCGTTATAGGCAAATCAACTAATATAATAAACTTATAACTCCCGAGTCACTAAATAACCTAATATAGAGTGAGCAAGGAAAAATATACATGGATGAAAAGTATCAAGACTTATAATAGGATTTCTTTAAGAATATGGAAAGATGACAAAGATGATGGAATTATCCATATGTATTTATCTCCTTTCGTAGATCAAAATCTAAAGATCTAAGTGGTGTATTTAAACTATGAACATTTATCTAAACCTAAATTTATTCTGATAAAAAATATTTAAAAATCTATTCTTAATCTTACCTTGCTTTCACTATTGTACGAGTGGTTCTCTTTTCACGTTCATATCTTCATGGACCCGTACATTCATTTGACGCCTTGGCGTCATACTCAAAGATGAATCAACTAATGAGAAGAGAAGAAATTCACTAACCTTTTGATGAAAACACACTTATTCACATCTCCTTAGGTTTTGTTTCACTCCGACTAGCCATTTGCTAGAAGCCATACGAAAATAGAACAACTGGATGCTTTGAAAACTCTTTCTTTTATAACTTTTCCAAATTTTGAGTTCAGAACAAAATATAAATTTTCAAATTACTCTGAGACCTATTTATAGGTGGTCTGTGGGCCAGAAAATATGTGCTTATATGAGAAAACCACCAAAAAATTCTATTTACTAAGCCCTCCATGTCAATAGTTATGGCCCTTCGAAAAATCGCCTCTTTTAGGATTTTTTTTATTTTTAATGCAGTTTTCTGATTTTTATGATTTATGGCATTTTCTTGATTTTTTATGATCAAAATAATCCTCAGCTGTGGGATTGTCCGATCATCACAATCAAAATCCTTTTTCACCACTGGATCTCTTTTATAAAATCGGGTTCCTTCCTGGCCGTCACATATGGTTCCATGATAATTGGCTTAGCCATGGACCATCCGATCGATACACCCCTGGACCACCGGATCTCTTCATCAAAATCGGGTTCCTTCTTGGCCGTCAGATCTGGTGCCATAGTAGTAGGATGAGTCATGGACCAAGAAAAAAAACAAAATAAGAGGAGGTAAGCTTACCTCTTAAGACGTATGGCCAAGTTAATCCCATATGGAAGAGTTATAAAATAATTTTAATTATAAATAACAAGGCATTTTTTCTATTGAAATGTCTCATTTGCGCCCACTGGTCCTCCACGCGTGCCCCGTCCATGCCAGTCGTATCTATGTGCGCTGACATGCCATGCCATTTGGGTGCGCATACTTGTCACCCAGGTGATTATTGTGCTTCCTTTTTGCCAATATAACCTAAAAATATACAAATTCTTCAATAAATCCATATAAATTCTGAAAATTAAAAATTAAATATCTTTTGATTTATTTGTCCTTCTAAAATGAAAATTTCACCACATTTTATCATTAAAATTCATTTTCCATTAGAATAGCTTTAAAGCCCAAAATATTAAAATTAATTCAAAATAATTTTTTTTCCTTTTTTAAGGAAAATTTAGATAATTAAATGATAATATGCAAAATAACTTATCAATCTAGCCCAAGAAATGCATGAATTTTCATACATAAATATGAATAAATTGCTTATTATCAATTTACATTATTTATATACTCATTGGCTCAAAAATGAAATCAAGAAATGATGGTCTTTCAATCTCCTTAACCAATTGAGAATAAATTCACAGAAGAAGATATGAATGGAGAGGAATATCCAATCGATGAAAGAACATGAAATCAATATGTTTCAAAAGAAATATGAGAAATAGTCGGGCCAATGAAGTAGGTGGATTTTGTGAAATGTTCCAATAATATTTGATTCCAAGAGCTGAACAATAATGAATACCAAAAGAAGATTAAGATCAGACTCCATACTGGGATGTTTAACCGAGCAAAGTACAAGAAATGGTGCACCCTATGAAGTAGGTGAAGTAACTAGATTATTTTGAAATGTTTCAATAAGACATGATTCCAACAGCTGAAAAAGAATGAACACCATGAAGAAGAGGAAAGACCAGACTCCGTAATGGGATTTTCAACCAATCGATTCCAAATCGATCAAATTGTGATGAAAGTTGTTGATAAACTGAATTTTTTGGTTTGTAATTAATTACTATTATTTCTATGTTTCATGTTTAATTAATAAATTAAAAAATTATGAATGGAACTATGGCTATTTCATGATGAGTATTGATATCCTCCCAGGAATAGTGATTAGGTAACATATTATTTAAATGGTTGACAAAAATTAGAGAAGATACTTATATAATACAAAATAGAGAGATGAGAGAGATGAGAGAGATGGTGAAGCAATAAGATAATAGTTTATGTTTAAATAAATTAGTTTAATGAATATAAAATATAGCAGATAGATTAATGCACCAGGTAAGAAAGAATGAGAGAAGCTATATGGAATATGATGTAGAGATAAGATGATGGGATAAGAAGGTGGATAGCGATATATGTGTAATTATGTATGTGTATATCAGATGAAAATGTTTATGAGAGTTTATTGATATCTGGATGATAAAGCAAAGTCTTAACAATGGGTTTAAGAGGTAATGTGGCGTGAAGATATGATGAAATGGAGCTAATCTTATGGTCACGATGAAGATAATATTGTGTAAGGTAATGCACTTACTCTTGGTCATTACATTACATTTGGACCGACTGGCTTGCATATATAATATTATCCTCCTATCTCTTGCCTCCCCCAAACATCCAAGACAGCAAGGAAGAATACTCTAAACTTAATACATAGAAATGTAGGCATAAATTTTAAGTAGAATTTTAAAGCAACCATCACCTTCCACGGGCCTGGATGACAGAGGAGAGAAAGATTATGTTTCCCTAAAAGTTTTAGTGCAATCAGCCTTATGGATCATTAAAATATCAAGGCGCGGAGGAATCATGGCCATCGATATGATTAAATATTCTCTCACCTTGATTTAATATTCTAATCATATGGTTGATAATGAAATTTCTATTCAAAGTGATATAATCTCGAATGAAGAAAAAAAAAATTTACCATAAAGATCAAACCACTTCATATGCTTTTGTTGAAACTTTGAACGTTCAGATTCTATTTTCAGATCTTCCTTCTATGGATATATGCTCAACAAAAGAACGTTTTGATGAAGATATTTTGTGTCCTTTTGATGATTCCTATAATATTCAGATGTTGTTTTTAAATGTTCAAATTAATGATTCTAGGGGTGAATATCTCAATCCACATCCAACTACAATAGAAAATAATAAGGTTTCTAATCAATTTCTTGGAGTTCAGGATCCTGATGTTCAAACTTTGATTATACTGAGTTAAATAATTTTAGAGAAAGGGTATCAAAGATTAAATAGAAGAATTTTTAAGAATATATTTTACTGATTGGCATGATATTTTTTCATATCCAAAATAGTTTATTCAAATACTTATTATATTCCAAGGAAGCCATTGCACTGTGGAGTATGAAACAAATATGTTTTACATTTTGGGGTTATATTCCATGGCTTTGAAATATATATATATATATTGTTAGGGTTTCACTTGAAATATCTTTTACATACCAATTTATCATCTGAATTAGCAAAAAGCCAACATTGAAGTACAAATTCGCGCACATGGGTGTTGAAAATCTCATAGGCCTAATTAATGGTATCATGGTCCTGATGGATTTAGTTTTAGTGGAGCTTATAGCTTGTTTGTTTTCAATCTAATAGTCCCTTTTAGTAGTTTGCTTTTAAATAATACTTTCTGTCTTCGTCCTTAAAATAATTGGCTATCACATAGTCAATATGATCTCATAACTCACTTTTTAGGTATTTTGTTCTTTTTATCAGGAGATTCATATGGAGGATGCAAATATGCTGAGTACAAGGATCCATGACAAGACAATAACATCAGTGGCCCAAGAACCACTGTTTGACAATCAATTGTCCTGCACTTTTATTTCTTGCATTAGGAACAATGTACATTTTAGTTGGGGGCAAGAAGATTCTTAATAATTTCCGAGTTCAAGAATTAAGTCAATTTTGGGGGAACTGAGTTTCTTAAAAAAAACCCACCCCACCTTGGGAAGTTTTTCTATTTTAAATCCTAGAAATATGTGCATAGAAGTTAGGCTCTTGTAGCAGATCGAGTATACCTCTTAATTGTAGGAGTCGTGTTTCTAGACCTATGATCTCTTCCTAAGTGGATAGGATCTCTTCATAAGTGAAGGGTTGAAGTAATATTTTCTAGGTTGAGTGCCGAGTGAACCACCCATCATACCATTTTCCACTTGTTACATCTTTCAAATGAAAGGGATCTTTATTAAGTGGAATTTTTCTTGGGTTAGGGATGATCAGTTTTTTCAAGTCTTAGGGCACATAATCATTTTTTTATTGAGCCACCTTAAGCCGTTTTTGAAATATATATCAGCTTCACCTGTTTTCCTCGCCTACCTTGAGCCAGTTCACCCATTATTGTTTATCCCTATAGGAAACCATCTATACCATCACCCCGTTTACTTATGATATGCTTTACTCCCATATGTTTCTCCTCTTCCCTTTGCGGTATTATTCTCTCACAATTATCCTTCAATTTTTCTTCGTCTACATCATCTCATCTCATCATTGTCATAAAGTAGCATGAGATTAGTTTTTTTTAGATTACTTCATCAAGTAACTTTTTTTATAAAGCTTCAAAATTTTTCACCCTTTTCCAAAAAAAGAGAAGGAAAAGGAAATAAAAAGAAGAAAGGATAGAAAAATAATAAAAAGTAAAATGGAGTTTCTTGTTCCGGAAGCTACATGCTCATTAGTTAGAGGAGTTTATTAATCGCTACATGCACCATCTCATGCTCAGGTGACAAGGACTTATGTAGTCCACACTTATGAAGATTATACTTCTTCATCATCATCATCATTCTCTACACCCCTTTAATGTATCCTACTCATTCATATCTTATTGGGAGTAAGCTACCTAAGTATAACCTACCCACACGATATCCCTTACCTGCCCTTTACCGTTCTTTTGAGCCATCCCCCATTCACTTCTTTCTTTTTCCTTAGATAGGAATTCCATTACATATGATTCTTGTTGATACAGAGTTGATATTATGTGCTCAAACAAGAGGAGAAGAATGTTAACCTTTTAACTTCAAGTGGGAGGAAGGTTAGTAGGGAACCCCAAGGATCACATAGCTATCATAAGTGAGGGAGTGCCCTAGATTGGAAATAAAGAGAGCGCATCACTTTGGTTATAGTATCATACCCTGCAAGAAGTAAGCTTCCCTCCTCATGACCACCAGCTCTTTCCAAAACCAATCCAAATTATCTTTTTTCTTTTGAATAGTTAAGAGGAAAGAGACTTATTAATATCCAGTGAGGAAGGAGACTTCTTAACTATTCAGAAGAAAATTTCTATTTCAACTAGAGAAAAGACATTATTTTTTACCATATATTATCTATCTGGTCAGGAAATCCACATAAAGCTTATACAATTCAAACCACTCCAAAGTTATTATTCATAAATAAAAAATATAATTGCACGTGGTATCATTGCATCAATGTGTTGTCTTTTCAATGTGTCATATTTATCAATTATATTGAGTTTAATTCGTTTGCTTATATTCTCCATTGGTAATTTGTGAAAATTCCATGGAAAAAACAATTCTTTCGTGCAAAGATACATGGTCAGCTAAACACTCGCCCATTAAATTTATTTCACATAAATATCAAACATATCACTCCTTATATAAACATTATCTCTATTTTTATTAGTTATAATCACTTGTTATATATTCTCATTGCATTATTTCAATACAATTCTTCACCATGTTCCTGAAAGTCAATGACATCAAAATACTTGAGACTATGACTAGTAAAACTTTGAAGAAAATCATAAAATTAAAAATAATTTTAAAACTTATCATAGTTGCTTATTTTACTTTTTACGCAGACTGTGGAAGGTAATCATCATTTTATGCATGCACTGACTCAGATATTATATTTTATCATTAAATTTAGGTGCAATTGTTTTTATACTAGTCTTCTCATAATATGAATTTTTATAGATGTTTATGTATGACAATTAATGCATTTCTTGGGCTCAATTGATAAGTTATACTAAAATATTATCATTTTATTTTATAATTTTTCCTTAAAATTTATGAATGACTATTTTGAATTAATTTGATTATATTTTAGCGTTAAGGTCATTCTAATGGAAATATAATTTTTAATAATAAAACTTGGTGAAAATTTCATGTTAAAAGGATGAACAAATCAAAAGATACTTAATTTTGGACTTTTAGAAGTTATATGGAATTTATTGAATATTTCCTAAGTTTTTTAGGTTAAATATGCAAAAAGGAGGCCCATTATCCACCAGGCTGGTGTGGAATGAGCACACGCATGGTGTGCCATGTCAGCGCTCAGAGAGAAAAAGTGGCACTGATGAGGCACTCGTGGGCACACATGTGTACATGTTTAAGAGGGCAATGGGCCCATATAAGGAATTTTAATAGTTAACATATGCCTTGTTATTGATAACCGACATTAACTAAGAGTCTTACATCTGGGATTAACTTGGCCACCATTTTAAGAGGTAAGCTACATCCTCTTCTTTTGTACTTTTATGTTGGTCAAGGGGTGCGCCGGATGATCCACGAGTGATCCGGCTATAAAGGAACCAGATTTGACTGCCAAAAAGGAACTCGAACAATCTGACAGCTAAGGATCGTACAAAATCGAGAAAATGCAATGAAAATCAGGAAAATTTTGGAAAAATGCTTAAAAAATTGGAAAATTCCTAAAAAGGGCATTTTCAAAGGGCCATAGCTGTTGACATGGAGGGATTTTTGACTCAAAATTTTTATGATTGTTTCCTCTCACAACCACCTATTTCTGGCCTACAGACTGCATGTAAATAGGCCTCGAAGTAATTTTAATTTTATGTTTAGTTATGTACTCAACTTTGGCAAAGTTGTGAAAGAAAAGAGTTTTCAAAGCATCAAATTCTTGTGTTCTTCATGTGGCTTCTAGCAAATGGCTAACAGGTGTGCACCAAAACTCAAGGACACATGAAGAATTAAGTTTACATCAAAAGGTTAATGAATTCCTTCTATTTTCATTAGTTGATTCATGTTTGATTAAGACGCCAAGGCACCGGACGAAATATACGGGTCCATGAAGATACGAACATGAAGAGAGTATGGCTTGCACAGAGGTGTAAGAAAGGCTATATTAGGAGTAGATATTATTTTAATAGTTTTATTAGAATCAATTTAGGTTTAGATAAATACCCCTAATTAAATACATGATGTAACACGACCGAGCAGATCGACGGTCGGATTACACCACAGAATCGCGAAGGAACCACAAACGGCGGAAAACACGGATGCGTCATCTTGTTTGTTAATTAGGATGATGAAGAGTACGTAGTTGCGGCCCACTAAATAGTAAGGCAGTAGACAAACACGGAGGGGACCAAATACTGACCAGCGAACCAGTTCACTGTCCAGAATAAAGGAACTTAATCCTATCTCGACGCGACCCAGGGCGAGAGTCTAGACACTGAGATCAGGTAATGATACTGCAATAGAAAAAAAAGGGGAGCGGGAAGGAGAGGACCTGGAATGGCGTCACGCGGCCGAATCTGGATGAGATCCTTGCGAGCGACGTCCCGGTTTATGCAGTGGCCGGCAGGCGTGCTTGGAGAAGAGGCGAGGCTTCCCAAGCAGCGTGGACTGAATTGCAACGTTTCCTCCTCCGTTCGATGATGGCGGAGAGAAGAGGGAGGATGGGGTATTGAGTCAACTCCCCTTTCCCGAGCAGCCGGGTGGGAATCGGTAGTTGATCGACCTGATGTTTGACCGCTGGAGGGCTGATCGAGGAGTCAATCGACCAATATTCGAACCGCCGAGGGCTGATCGAGGAGCCGCGGACGTTGATAGTCCGGATGCTCGACTGCGATCCTCCGGAGAAGAACAAGTCGCGGCCACCTTCTTCACTGGAGGGTGGTGGCCGTGACTCTCGGGCGGCCTCCTCGGTCGGAGGGGTCGGAAGAGAGAGCACGCCGATGAAGAGCGACAGCGGTGTACCTTTTATGGAATGATTACTTCCTGTCTAGATCTCGACAAGGGCGATGGCGGTCGCCTAGTCCTTCCTGGTGGAGTTTTCGGATCCGTGGCGGGGAAGGACAGCGGCGGGGACACTCGTCGGCGTCTCCCAAGGGATGTCTTCTATGGCTGATGTGACCCTTTCGTGCCGTACAAAGGACAGAGCTGCCAAGGATGAGAGACTACCAAATAAAAATATCAAAGTCGTTTCAAAAATAGTCCAAAGAAGCAGCAGGCCACCCCATCCCTGCTACTATAATAGGAAAACATGTATCCTTCTGGCCTCTGATTGGCCGACAAAAGAGTGAGAGAGAGTGAGAGAGCCCCCTCCCCGCCCTCCTCCCCGCGGCGAAGGGGGTGGCGGCGGGGAGGGTACGGGCGGCCGGGGGAGAGGTGGGGCGGCGGCTGGGAGAGGGTATGGGCGGCCCGGGGAGGGAGTGCAGGCCGCCGGGGGAAGGCCGGGGTGGCGACGGGGAAGCACGAAAAATTATCTATAGCGAGCATTGCGAGCTGAGAATGGTTGTCCTAACGGATCATTTAGGGGAAACGTCTAAAGGGAGACATTCCCCTAATGATCCTGGTGGCCGAAAAGGACGAACAACAAAAGCGAAAAAGATGAAACGTGGGCCTAAAACACAGTGGCCCATTATAAAATTTTGTGAAATATAAGGCAGAGCTACTGATGGTTGGATGCTGCGTTAAGTTGAGTGCTTGAAGTTTGAGTCTTTAGCGTCGACACGGTTGTCGTCGTGCTTGGGCTTGGTCCACTTGATGGTCCCCCATCAATACATCACTTAGATCTTTTTGTTTTGATCTTCAAGAGGAGATAAATGGATAAAGACCATTCCATCATCCTTCTCATTTTTACATATTATTAAAAAAACCCTAATTAAAATCTTGATAACTCTCCTCCTTGTGGATCGATCCTTGCTCACTTTATATTAGGTTATTTAGTGATTAAGGAGTTATAAATTTATTTTATACATTTGATTTACCTATAACGACACATTAGAAACACTTAAAAGTCAATTTATCATCTTCCCAGTCTTTTGTCCTTAAATTATTAATGAAAATAAACTCTAGTTATTTTGGTTCAGGACTAAGCAAACCAGAAAACCAGTTCGCCGATGGTTTGGTGAGCCGACATTTTGGTTTCAAAGTAATGCATAATGGAATGCATGTGAGAATAGTGATGTTGAAAACAAGGATGTGATGGAAGCTACAGGAACAGCTATGTCAATCAAGGTGAGGATTATGGCAAAGGGAGAGATGGCAATGAAGGGGGCATTGACAATAAAGGGGATGACAATGATGAAGGAGGCAACCCTAAAGCTACATGACGCAGATCCAATGAGTGAGTCATATACATGGACTGGCACGTGAGATCAATCTAGAGACAAACCAATGGACAAACCAGAATGATCAATTTTTTCTTTGATAAATATCTTCGTTGTCTATATCAAGGGTGTGGCATTTTATTGCCCTTCTACATCACATTTTGTTCGAATGAAATTAAAATGAAAATATCTGCTACACCAGAGGTTTCATTCTGTTCACGTCAGCTTCTTTTTATGCTAGAGGATTAGTAGACATCATTGGGGATGAGAGATGAGAGACAGAGAGAACGAGAAAGAGAGAGAAGGCGAAAAGAGAGAGAACGAGAAAGAGAGAGAGGATGAGAGACAGAGAGAACGAGAAAGAGAGAGGGGATGAGAGATAGAGAGGACGAGAAAGAGAGAGGGGGGGAAAAGAGAGAGAACGAGAAAGAGAGTGGGGATGAGAGATAGAGAGAACGAGAAAGAGAGAGGGGATGAGAGACAGAGGGCGAGAAAGAGTTTGGGGGAGAGAACGACCGCGGGAGACCAAGAGAACGAGAAAGAGAAGGGGGAGAGGGAGCACGAGAGAACGAGAGCACGAGAGAGGGATGAGAGACGGAGAACTAGCGGGAGCGAGGGTGAGACGGAGAGGAGAGAGAGCGAGGGAGAGAGAAGGAGCAGGAGAGGGGGAGAGAGGTCGAGAGAGAGAGAATGAGTGGAGAGAGGGAGAGACGATGAGAAGGAGAAAACGGGAAGGGTGAGCGAGGGCGAGAAAAGGACGGACGGCCGGCGACGGCTGAGGCGGCCGGCGACGGCTGAGGCGGCCGGCGACGGCTGAGGCGGCCGGCGACGGCTGAGGCGGCCGGCGACGGGCGGCGGCGGGCGGCGGTGGCCAGAGACGGGCGCCCGCGGTGGCCGTTCGCGACGGGCAGCGGCGGCAACGACCAGCGAAGTCCAGAAGCTGACGTGGAGTCCACCTGGTGTGGATGCCATCGTGGAGTCTACCTGGCTACCAGGTGGACTCCACGTCAGCTTCTGGACCATCGCTGGCAAACAAAAAAAAGAAGACGCCAAATGGCGTCTTCTGATTGGCGCGTGCTATATTTTGAACAAAACTAAAAGTTTGTGCTACTTTTTGAACGAAAAACGGAGTTCGTGACGTTTCGTAGTAAGCGCCCAAAAAACAACGTCTGGACTCTTTAGGGCAACTCTCTTCCCTTTTATAGGGGAGAGAGAAGGTTGGCCCATTAGGTCAATAACACAAAATAAAATAGGAAAACAAAGCAGACTAACCTATGACCTTGACGAAAACAAAACACGACGATGAGCGAAGGTGGGGGAAGGGAGATCCTTGTAGGACGAACCTCCATCCTCTACATACGATCATGACGAGTCGGTAAATGACGAACAACAATGATTAAAAGCAAAAGACGAGT
Organism: Wolffia australiana; assembly: GCF_029677425.1. NCBI lineage: Eukaryota > Viridiplantae > Streptophyta > Magnoliopsida > Alismatales > Araceae > Wolffia > Wolffia australiana. The sequence goes on from NC_135844.1 coordinate 17,214,423, forward strand.
AAATAAAAAGACGTAAAATATAACGATACGGTGTCCATTACCCGGAATACTTGAATCCGGGCGTGCGTACCGACGCCTTGGCTTGCCAGGCGGGCTGAACGCGGATGGCCGGCGCTGTCGAGGGCGGCGGTGACGTCTCCGAAGACGTATCTGGTGCTGGAGCAGGTGCTGTCGGGGACGACGGTGACGGCTTCGATGGCGTGTCCGGGGCTGCGTCATCAAGTTCCCTCAAAATTTATCTTATTAAAATACTAATTAAACTGCATACCTAAAGCGTTAGATTTTATTCATGCCACATCCATTTAAGGAGTGTGGTATTACAATAATGTTGATCTTTATACAAAATAAATGGTGGGTTCATCTGAGTTTAGACATTTTCAAACCGACGGGGGTCTTAGTGCTCTTCAACAAAAGTACGATGAATATAAGGAGCTAAATTAAAGAGAAATTATGTATATGTGAAATTATATCTTAATTAATTCTGGATCAGAAAGTCATAAAAAATACTTTCTGCAGCAAATGAGACAAAATCCACATCAAAAACTTTAGTTGCATGTACCTGACTTAATGATGATAAATGTTTTAAGTAAGTATTTGAAGTAATCATTTTATAATATCTGACACAAAAACAGAATTTTCACAGAAGTTAATCCCATAAACTGGGTTTTGCCTATAACTCCACAATTTCTCTATTCCCTCGTATATCTTACAAAAATAATAATGAAAAAACATAGAGTATTAGATTCTATTCGTGTTGCATTCATGTAATGAGTTTAGAAGAATGCCAATAGCAGTTCTTACACAAAATAAAAGCTGGGTTTTCCCGAGTTCTGACCTTAGGACACCAATGGGTGTCTTAGTGCTCTTAGGCAATTTGTACCATCAATATAACAAGCTAAATTATATATAAAATTGTATTTAAGATACAAGACTTGTGAAATAACATGCTACTTAATGCTAGGCATTGGCTCATTGAAGACTTTCTGAAGCAAATAGGAGAGCACCAGCATCAACAACTATATATTCAAGTCTAACAATAGAACATAAGAGATTTTTCTACTCAATATCTGAAATCAGAGTTTTATAATATATTCTACTGTACAATTAAGGGAATCCCCGTTGTAGGCTGGACCAACATCCAACCGAGAGAGGGCAGCCTTTAGAAGCTGTTGGGAAACCAAGAGAACACTTCATGTTTTCTTCTTCCTATAGGAGCACAAAAAGAAGGATTAGCAGTAGAGAAAGCACTAAGACGGCTCTACAAAACAAAACGCTGACTTGACGAAGGCGATTAGGAGCAGAACGATGAATGAGGCACGAGTTTACTAGCGGGAGCGTTCAAGGTTCTGAAAGAACTTGCAACAACATAATTTCTCCGGAGTCAATCCCATTTTTGGGACTTCCACTGGAACCCAACAATTCAACTAGGTTCCTCTTGATGTATCTTACCAAAACACTAATTAAAACAAAAATTAAAGTATTATGTTTTCTTCATGTCACATCCATTTAATGAGTCCGGATGAACAATAATATCTGTTCTTGTAAAAATAAAAGCTGTGGTTTTCTAAGTCCTGACATTGGGTGACCGATGGGGGTCTTAGTGCTCTTCGACTATGATTCCTTCAGCTAACTTGAATAGAAATTCTATTTAAGACAGGAGACTTGTATAATTCCTTCAGCTAATGGTTCTAGGTCAGAAAGTCAATGAAAACTTTCCGCAACAAAGGGGATAACATCTGCACCAGCAACTACAGATGCATGTATCTGACTTTAGACAGAGGAAAAGGTTGTTTTACTTGGTACTTGAAATAACGACCTTCGGATAATAGCCTTAGTTTAAAAAAGACATTGCATAAATTTGGAGTGTAAAGTTATAAAGCGTTAATTTCAGTGACATCTGGCTCACCATGTTTCACTCGGCCTAATTATACCCACCTCTTCGTTTTATCTTTAACAACTGCTAGGATGTAATTTTTCCGATGGACAGATAGTTTGAGATTTAGTAATCCCTTTATTTAATTACAACTTTTCAGCCACGCAATTTCTTCAGACGTGCTTGGTCAAAATTCACGTTTTATTTGTTGTTGGACCTTGGACAGCTGTTTAATAAAGGCGCATCAGCTGACCAACTTTAAAGGTAATCATCATGGAGAGAGAGGGAAGAAGATATGTATTTAAACAAATCCAATAGTCTGATCTATTCTATTCTGTACCTAGCAAATCCACAAATCCTCCTCCAATACAAAATTAGGAACTGATCTGGGCCAGATAAACAGGGGTCATTAAATGAAGTTTCTCCCCTAATTATAAAAATAATTTTCAGCTGTCAGCTTAGGGCCGACGTCCTAATCGTAGGGCCCAATTCACGTGAAATGGGCCCGACCTAATGGCTTGAAGTAGGCCCACCCACCAACCCTGACGTCATAACTTTACGAAAGGGCCCCTGTTTACAGTAACCCGTCGTCGTCACGCACGTCATCACCCGAATGAACTTCCGGTCAACGCCCCAAAGTCAACGGACACGTCCTCTACCAAGGCAGAAGAAAGGGGGCAATATGGTCATTTCAGTCGACGCGTTTGAAGACTTTGGCCGCCCAAATTTAATGCCAAAAGAGGATAGTGTCGTTTCTCAAACAACCGGGCGGCGGCTCTTGGCCTTCCTGGTAAGCCCGGGCAAGAGAGAGAAAGAGATAGCCTCTCGGCCCGAGAAGGAATAATGAAGAAGAAGAAGAGAATGTAAGAGGATTAGAGAGAGAATGGCTTGCGGAGCTGTGAGTTCGTGTTTCTCGACGGCCTTCAGTGGGCAGGGAGAACCGGCGATGAAGAAGATGAGAAAGCTTCCTTCTCCGTTAACTGCCGAGATAACTCACAACGCAGAAGAAGAAGAAGAAGAAGAAGAAGAAGAAGAAGAAGAAGAGGAAGAGGAACAAGGGCTGTTGCCGGGGCTGCCCGACCACATATCGGAGCGGGTGCTGGCTCGGGTGACGTGTCCTCGGTTGCTCTTCTCGGTCTGCCGTTCATGGCGGCGGCTCCTCTACTCGCCCACCCACCCGCCTTTCCTCTCTCTCTACGCGGTCCTCTCCGGGCCGTCGGCCGAGCCCGTCGAGCTGCAGACCTTCGACCCGCTGGCCCGGTCCTGGCGCGCCCTCCCGAGCCACCCCCTCCTCGGGCGGCTCCTCCTCTCGCACCCGGGCTTCCTCTCCCGGTCCCTCCCGGTCCAGACCGTCGCCGCCGCCGGCCGACTCGTCTTCCTCGCCGCCACCGCGCCGCCCCTCGCCCCCGGCCTCCCCTTCCCCCTCGTCTTCCACCCCGCCGGCGCCACCTGGCAGCTCGCGCCGCCGCTCAGCGCCCCGCGCCGCTGGTGCGCCGCCGGCGCCGCCGGCGGCCGGGTCTACGCCGTCAGCGGCGTGGGCGGCGAGTACTGCGCCGAGGTGGCGCGGTCCGTGGAGCGGTGGGACCCGGACTCGAGCCGGTGGGAGCAGATGGCGCCGCTGAGGGACGGGCGGTTCAGCCGCGAGGCCGTGGAGGCGGTCGCCTGCGCCGGCAAGCTCTGCGTGGTCAACGTGCGGGGTCGCGCTGCCAAGGACGGCGCGGTCTACGACCTCGCCGGCGACCGGTGGGAGGCCATGCCCAAGGGGATGCTCGCCGGCTGGACGGGGCCGGCCGCCGGAGACGGCGGCGGGGTCTACGTCGTGGACGAGGCCGAGGGGGCGCTCCGCGCCTACGACTGGGCCGGGGACCGGTGGGTTCCGGTGGTGCGGTCCGAGCACCTCCGCGAGCCGGTCCATGTGGCCTGCGCCGGGGGGAAGGTCTGCGTGGCCTGCGCCGGTGGCCGGCTCGTCGTCGTGGTCGACGTGGCCGCCCGGCCCGCCAAGCTGTGGGCTCTCGAGCCGCCACCGGGCCGGACCGTCGTCGCCGTCCACGTCCTCCCCCGGCCCCACCTTGTCTAATATTCCTCCAATTGCAATCAAAATTATTTTCCCGCCTATTGGGCCTCAGCTTGGTTTCGCGGCCCGCTCTGTTCTATTTATACCCTTCGACCCCAAGTTCGAATTTCGAGCTGTATAGCCCTAGAGCGGAGATGATGAAGATTGTTCAGAACGTCGCTCCCCTCGTCCGCAGGAGGCAGGTTTCATCATTCGATCTACCCTTTCTTCGTCATCGCGCGTGGTCCGCTACAGATTTCCCCTCATCGGCGACTCAAGAATTCGCGGGTGAGGTGATCGGCAGAGATTCGAGCAATCTAACCTGCGCCAAGGAGAAGGTTAGCTCTACCATGAGTTCCGTGGCGACAGATCTCCGTTTTTTATCGTATCCTTGCTCTTGCTACGACGCTTTCCGTGTCCTCGGCAATTCCTGTTTTAGATTTTAAGCTATCCTTCTTCTCATCGCATTAGCTATCGGTCGAGCAGATCAAGTTATTTCGTATAATTCGCTGCCTGGATGGCACGAAAGTCTTCACAGATTAGATCAATATTTTCAACCTTTCTGTTGCGGCCGCTTTCAATTAGAAATCTCGAAACTGTCAAAAGTTTTCCGGATCCGTCTTAAACGAGAAATCGCTCGAGGAGATCTGCATTCCGTCGAGCTGACGCGCTTGCCATTAACAGAAAATATTTGACAATTTCTGCAGATGATTCGGCTGCGCGATATTGAAATCTCCCCCCAACATCATCTGAGGTTGATCGAAAATGCGAGGGACACGATAACACCAGGCGAGATGGAGGTTTCATCGTCGAACTCTGAAGATGCTTCCGCTTCTGTCCTGGAGGAAGCAGCTCAAATTCAGACTATGCTCAAATCCGGGGTGAAAAACGAGGAACAGTTGGACTCCGGGCTAGCAAGAGGGATCTTCTCCATGTCCGAGCCTCTGGTCTTGGAAGTCCTCCGTAGGCACCGCTCCAACTGGAAAGCCGCCGCCTCCTTCTTCTACTGGGCCGCGGCCCAAGAAGGTTACTCCCACGGATCGAGGGCCTACAACGAGATGCTCGACATTCTGGGCCGGATGAAGCAGCTCAAGCCCATGCGCCAGCTGTTCGACGAAATCCCCCGCGACGGATCTATCGCCGACGAGAGGACGTTCGCCGTCTTGATCAACAGATACGCGGGGGCACACAAGGTGGCCGACGCCATTGATGTGTTCTACAAGAGGAAAGATCACGGCTTGGCTATCGACCTTAGCGCCTTTCAGAGGCTCCTCACCGCCCTCTGTAGATACAAGCACGTCGAGGAGGCGGAGGCCCTCTTCCTGAAGAAGAAGGCGGAGTTCCCTCTCGTTATAAGGAGCAGGAACATAATTCTAAACGGCTGGTGTGTTCTGGGCAGCTTGCGCGAGGCCAAGCGCTTCTGGAACGACATTGTGACTTCGTCCGACTGCAAGCCCGACCTGTACACTTACGGTATTTTCATCAACTCCTTGGCCAAGGCCGGGAAGCTGGGCACCGCTGTGAAGCTCTTCACCTCCATGTGGGTCCGTGGGTGCAGTCCAGACGTAGCTATCTGCAATTGCATTATTGACGCCCTCTGCTTAAAGAAGCAGATTCCCCGTGCAATGGAGATCTTCAGGTATTGTCCACGTCCTTCTAATGTGACAATAGATGATGGTGATGACGACGACGACGATGATGAAGACAGCTGTTCATCATCCTCTCGTCGCTGTCTACGTTTTTGCCCCTCCAGATGACAAGGGGTGATGAAGACTGTCTTTGTCCTCACCACTCGTCTCTGGATAGGATGATGATGAGGGTGGCCAGATTATCCTTGTCATTATTGTTGTGGAAGATGACAATGCTGAAATTTTGGATGATGATGACGACGACGACGACAATGACGATGATGAGGAAGAATGTCCATCATCCTCTTGTCAGTGTCTATGTTTTTGGCCCTCCAGACAATGAGTGGAGATGAAGAGTCGTCTTTGTCCTCACCGCTCGTTTTTGGATTGGATGGCCATGAGGGTGCAAAATAATCCTTGTCACTCTTGATGTGGAAGATGACAATGCTGAAATTGATGATGATGATGATGATGATGATGATGATGATGATGGTGATAATGATGATGACGACTATAGTTCCGGATCATCCCAGACGTGGACGAAGGACAGGACGGGATGAATTTTGTCCCGTCCTATGTCCAATGTTAGCTCAGGGACGAAGGACGGGACGGCTTTTCGTTCACTGACAAAAAAACTGTCCCATCCAATAATCTCGGGATGGTTTTTCGTCTCATCCAGTCCTCCCGGGATGAATTTTTGTCCCGAAATTCGTCCCACACGAAAAAACCCATTTTATATTTATAATGTATTAATATAGATTTTTCTAAGTATTTTAAGGGAAATATGGAGGAGAGAGAATGCAAATGGACATATGTACAATTAATTCTGAGCAGCGTCAGTTTGCACGCGCGAAAAAACACAAGGACCTTGATGTAAATTGTCATAGCGAGGCCACGTGGCGAGTTCTCAACCGTCGGATGTGAGTCTTGTGGTTTTTCGTCCACATCCGTCCGTCCATCGTCTGAGACCTCCAGACGGACGGTTTTTTTGTCCCACGGGAAGAAAACCGTCCCGTCTGGTGGTATCCGGAATGAATTTTCGTCCCGAAATTCGTCCGTATCCTCGGACGGGAGGATTTTTTCGTCCTGGGATGAAAAATTGTCCCGTCCGCATCCCTGAACTATAATGACGACTACTGTTGTCTTCAGGGAGATGGACGGTCGTGGGTTGCTGCCGGATGCCGCCACATACAACACGCTGGTGAAGCACCTCTGCGGTATCGGGAGACTGGAAGAGGCCGAGTCGCTGGTGGTGGAGATGCAGCGGCGGGGCTGCGTGCCTAGTGCCAGGACTTTCGGGTACTTCCTCAAGGCGGCAAAGAGTGGCAGCGAGGCGGCGGCAGTGGTTTCGCGCATGAAGCGAGCCCGCTGCGAGCTCGATGGTGACACATGGAACCAGATCTTGAACCTGTATGTGCGTTGGGACGACCAGAGTGGGGTGGCTGAGGTCTGGTCAGAGATGGAGAAGAGGGGGCTCGGCCCCGACCAGCGTTCTTACACTGTGCTTATACACGGGCTGCATGGCCGTGGAAGGCTGGAGGAGGCCAGCCGGGCCTACGTCGAGATGAAGTCCAAGGGAATGATTCCAGAGCCCAGAACCAATTTGCTCATGCGGGCTATCGAGCTGGTGAAGAAGAATGGGCCGGGCCCAGACAAAGAAAAGCCCATGAGTTCACGGCCCACTGGGCCCAGTTGAAATTCAGATGGGTTTTCTGAATTTCTGGTCTTTAGAATGGGTGGGGCGATTTGAGGGCTCTTCCCTCTTCTGCCGCGACTATGATCGAGCAGCGCATCTTCCCTGCTGCGGCTTCGGTCCTTTTGCTTCTGATATTCACATCGGCCCTCCAAGACGTGTTCGCCAAATCTCCCATCCCGATCACGGTTAGTCTATATCCCTCTATAGATGTATATATCTTTTTCTATCTCTCGCTCTCTCTATTTATCTATCTATCTTTCGATCTGGGTGACGTTCTTCTGCGTACTGACGCCCCTCGGTGGAGTATTGCAGGAAGAGGAGATATGGGAGAAGAAGAAGGCGTGCTATGCGGATATTGAGAGGTGCGTTTGGGTTGCCGGTTGACGGCGTCTGCTAAGTTACAGTTTTTGCTGTTTCTATTTTTTCCTTTTTTTTGAACATTCTTTTTTTTTTCGCTGTTTCTTGATGGGGGGGTTTTGTTTTGTGATGGAGTAGTGGTCTGTGGGGCTGGGAATGTAGATCTTCTTTGATTTCCAAGGAGAACTGTGCGCTCCGTTGCGTGTCGCCGATCTGTTACAATCTCGTATACGGCGACGATCCGGTGAGCTAATTAAAACCTTCTCCAGGAGATAAATTACAAGCCGTGATTCCGGGGAAATAAAATTTCAAGTTTTCTGACGAGGTTGCTCTCTTTTCAGCTGGAAGAGGGAGAGATAGACTTTATTAGGGGTCAGGAATACAAGTACTGCATGCACAAGTAAGTACTGCGTAACCGATGCCGGTCAAACCTCAACATAATTGAACAGTCTATCGGTCGAATCGACTGTGGCATGACGATGTGTAGACATTCTATGTGCTCAATTTGACTTTGGCGGATTTGCGTCACTTTTTGATTTTGCCCGCATGAAGTTTTTCGAGAAAAAAGCGTTCGTCTTTCCTTTAGTCTATGATACTCAGGTCACTTCCAAGTCTCAAAATTTGCTGCCGTATTGCAAACAGTTACCCATCGTGCATTTGGGGACTCTTAATAGTATTCTTAAAAGTTCCTGGCGTCAAATTCTCTCTGAGCATCTCGGTTCGTGTTCTTAAAAGTTCCTGTCATCAGTTGGTCTTCTCTCATTTGATGGATTTTAATTATGTTAGCGGTAAACTTATCTTACGGTTCACTGAGATAAGTTTTTTTCCGAAAATTCTCGTTTTCTCCCATTCGGAGTGTCTTTAGAGATTTATGACTTGGGATCATTTGATGGACTAACATATTTTGTTCCATCATGGTCGAGGTTATCTTTTCATGAAGTGAATAATGATGCGAGGGACTGTCCCCATGTCTCCCCTGAATGTGTTTTATTATTTATTTATTGATAAGTTGGATGTCTTGATTACGGATCTGAATTAAATTCTGAGGAAATTCTTTGAATTATTTGAGTATTAATGTCTTCAAGAGACGAAACCTAATCATGATGCTTTCCTACTTTAGGTTGTCTATTGGAGAGAGCCTCGATGGTGTGAAGGGATCCTTCAATTATTAATTGACGTGTAAAGGTATTGTGATACTGTACCTCATAAATGTACTTAAGTCTAAAAATCTCGATGTCTATTGAAATTTATCTAACCTTTCCAACATCTTCAAAATCATTAATTTCTTATCTCGTCATTAGAAATTCAATTGGGAATTTTTAACCATTAAAGGCCAGGCCATCAAAGTCAACCTGAGAAAACTGAAGGTCTAAATTTTACCTTCTAGTACTGGACAAATTTGAAATTAGTGATAATTGTATATTAGTTATAATTGCATACGAATTAAAGGGTTCATTGTTGGTGGTTAACTAGGATTAGGGAAGGTTCTGCTGTGCACTTGTGCAAATTTTTTGGTCACACCAAAACCCTTGTGTGATGTCCGGTGTGAATCTGTGCAAAAATTTGCATCACACATCACACACATTCAAACAAATGATTGGGAGAGAGAGAGAGAAAGTGACTTAGAGAGAGGAGAGAAGAGTGAGAGAGAGAGAAGTGACTTAGAGAGAGGAGAGAAGAGATAGTGAGTGAGTGAGAGAGAGAGAGAGAGAGAGAGAGAGAGAGAGAGAGAGAGAGAGAGAGAGAGAGAGAGAGAGAGAGAGAGAGAGAGAGAGAGAGAGAGAGAGAGAGAGAGAGAGAGAGAGAGAGAGAGAGAGAGAGAGAGAGAGAGAGAGAGAGAGAGAGAGAGAGAGAGAGAGAGAGAGAGAGAGAGAGAGAGAGAGAGAGAGAGAGAGAGAGAGAGAGAGAGAGAGAGAGAGAGAGAGGGGGGGGAGAGAGAGAGAGAGAAAACTATTGGAAGAAGAGAGAGAGGAGTGAGACTGAGAGATGAAAAGAAAGCTATTGGAAGAAGAGAGAGAAGTGAGAGAAGAGAGAGAAGAGAGCAGAGAGGGAGAAAACTGTAGAGAGAGGAGAGAGAGAGAGGGAAGGAGGGAGCAAGAGCAAGAGAAAACTAGGGGGAGAAGAGCGAGTGAGATAGAGAGTGAGGGTGGGAGGAAGCAAGGGAAAGCTAGGGGAGAAGAGTGAGTGAGATAGATAGTGAGGCAGAGAAGAGCTAGAGATAGATAAAAATGATAAATCTATAGAGCACAGGCCTGTGTGCGGTGTGAGGTTTTATTTTTCTGGCAAGTGTGGGATGTGTGGTTCAAAACTTGATCTGGACCACACATCACAACCAATCGCACTGGTTTCGTGAAAGGACCTTCCCAAACTAGAAGAGAGTAGATTATTCTGCTGTTGTGAAATAATTATATCCGTAATACTCTTCTTACATTGAGACTTCACAGGTATGGAACACCTTCCTCTTAAATTTTTGGTGCATTTCTAAGTCCCTACTGGATGTTTAAGGTAAATTCTGATAAAAGTGAATCAATTACTTGGTAGAATTTTCTAGATTGAGATATTCTTGGACATCACTTGGATTCTAATTTTACATAGAAGGAAACCAGTCCAGAGAAAGATCAACAATAAAAATAAAGAAAAATAGAAATAAATCTATTTTGGGTAAAAAATCATTTCGAGTCAATTGTGATGTTATCATTAACAAAGTTTTAAAGTCTAATATTCAGGAACAACTGTTAGCATCTATAGGAACAAGATCGATAACTAGAAGAAAAGAGTGGAGTAAAGCTGAGGACAAATTTTGACAAGTTTAAAGGTGAGGGTCTATCATTTCCTTGAATTAAAGACCACAAAACTATTACAATATAAGGTTGGAAGCTTTGGTGGCACATGCCGATGGGACAACTCTTCATTGTGTGAAGTAAGATCATTTTCTATTTTCATGATACTCCTCTTATTCATAAGGCTTTATTTCTGTTCCCTATATTGATAATATGGTATTTGTAGAGTGATACTATGAGGAAAAGAGAGTATTTAGGACATGTGTGGGGATTAACCTAAATCTGACTAAATCCTTGTATAGAATATATATCCTATGTATATTGCTTAGATATTTTTACATTAATTAATAGCTAGATGCTTAATATTTATTTCAAAAATATTGTTCTTACATAATTTACCCTTAGATATTCTTGAGCATTTAAAAAAGAGAATCCCCAAAGAATACAATTATTTGAGAGATTCCCTATTCTAGTCCCGAGATGGATTATTTAGGTTTTGATAAATCTTCATATGGAGCTTTATTTATTAAAATGACTAGCCTTTCTTATAATTTAACATCCAATCGACCATTTTAGACCAATGGCCAACTCACGGGTTATGACCTCAATGACTCATGACTTTTAAAGGTGGTAAAATGGTTCAAGCTACTTAAGTAAAAAAATCATTCATGAGCTTATATCTTCAGTAATGAAGGAAATGGCTAAATATAAGCACGTTGTCCACAACCTGTTTCAAAAGTTTTTTACCTCAAAATTTTAACGTCTAAATGTTGGCTTGTTAACTTTGAATAAAATTTTGATCAATTTATGTGAGATGTGTATGTTATTTTTTACTGGAAAAAACACAATGCTAGGTACATCCAACTCCAAGGTTTTGCTTGTAGACTGATCCATCCATGCCCCAGATGCCTCCGAAGGGGTTTAAATATGTCAAGATTTAGTGTTTGGAAGATTTTTGAAGCATGGAATGAGCACAAATTTCCAAATTTACACAAAGACCCTGATCATCTGTGTCCATGATAGAAAGAGAAGACAAACAACCATCATACCTTGTTAAGTCACATATTAGGCCTTAGATGCTAGAAACATACTCACATCCTCTAGAGGTGTTGGTGCATGTATGACAAGAGGTTTAGTCATCAGCTTTGTTTGATGTTGTTGCAGGAGTTCTGTGATGTAGATACACCTATGCAGGTTTTCGTGCATGTCCATTTCGAACTGATATGTTAATATTACAAGATTTACATGCTTATTTGTATTAAATTGACTACCCACATGTGTCTTATAAAAAAAATACATGGCAAAATGATTAAGGCTATTTTTAGAATGGTGTTTTGAATTTTGTTAAGATTTAGGCATTTTAAGCAATTTGTATGACTTTATTTTCTGAATGAAAAGAAGTTTTTGAGTCGAAATTTTAAAAGTTTGTATTGATCAATATATGATTTTTCAAATTTGGAAAACATATTTATTGTAATTTTTGGACTTGTAATAAAATTTTATACCAATTTATCAAATATTTTCAGGCTTGATTTTTGCGATACCACATGTCGCCACTCAATTTGTCAAATCATGACTAATCATTTATTCTTGTCAATGATTGACATCAGCTACAAATTGAAAAAATGTCCATATGGTATCACCAATTGTGATGCTCCAATGGCCAATCATTTGTTGAAGTTGTATTATTTAATTTAGGGTGACATAGCCCAATGAAAAAAATGGTCAAGAAAAAATGTAATTAATGTGACCCGAAGAACAAGAAAGAGTATAATAAAACATATACCTTCATTGATATTAGAAAAAATTCAAACATTGTGATGGTACATGTGTCATGCATGTGCAACGCCAAAATTAGATAAAAAAGAGGGAGGTGGTGAAGTGGGACACAGAAACGAATTACGACACCATGCACAATTCGTAGACTTTTTTATTTCTTTTATATAATCCTTGTCGTGTTACATGTTGCCTCCCCATCTGTTAATCCAGAATGATGTGTGAGAATCCACATCAATCATAGGGGCATTTGGGGAATATCAAGGAAGAAACCCTAGATGGGATGTGACAGCGATGACGAAGATGATGAAAGACAAATCTGTGAATTAAATCAATGACCAGGGATCATCCAACTTCAGAGCTTGTTATCCAACAATCCAGAAGGCTGACTGAGTTGAAATCTTGATGATAGCTTCCCCTTTCTCTCATCTATCTGTCCAAATGGTGGGATACATCAAATAAGCCCTGATCTTTGTAAAAAACCTTTGAACTCACTTCCTCTTGGAGAGGCTGATTGAAAGAGAGTGATGTTTCTGACGTCGTATCAAGGCTTCTTGGCATCCTTAGTGTTTGAAAAATATCAACACAAAAGTGGGGAATCAGATCTACAACAGGATATTGCCTTGATCCTGGGGGGATATAGGGATCTTAGGTTAGTCTCTTGCCTTAGAACAATCAGTATTCAACACATCCATTAGTTAGATCCATATCATCACATCCTTCTATATCAATCCACTATCATGATTCATACACTCACATCATCTCCATCACATCCCTTTATTCAATTCTCCACAAAAATATAAAACCCTAAAAATCCATTCTATCATCTTCTTCTCCGCATCCATTACATTTATCCACTATCTCTTTCTACTATCACCTTCTCCCACATCATACTTTACCTTTTATCTCTCTTACTCTGATTGTATCAATCTATGTCTATCTTTCTACGTCTCATCCTTATTATACGGTGATTGTCACCATCTTCATCTGACACGCGCTCTTATCCTATTTGTATCCCTTCTGATCCTCTTAAAACCACAATTTTAAGAGAACTATTTCCCCATGATCCGTTCCCTACGAGAGTATTGGTTTATAAATCTTGTTGATTAAACTCAAAATCAACAACGTGCATGCTATGTATCAATCATGAGGCCCATTGGGGATGATGATGTATAGGGTGTGAATATTCAACATCCCAAGGCTCTCAATACGAGGGCTGCCTTGTGCTACCTGAGGTTAGTCCTGCCAAGTGGAGAAGAGAACCTATCACATAGTTGCCATTGTGTCCGCCATTTGATCCCCTTTCGTGGATGGTGCGAAAAATGGTAAGTATCACCCTATAGCAAAATTGATATCATTATGAACACTCTCCGTACACCAATGGGAAAAAAAAACATGCAAGGAGCATATCAATTAGAAACCATGAGTCCGATTTTATAATGGTACTCATGTAGTTTTTACTCCTTAGAAAGAAGAAAGCTGTCACACATTGTTATAGCCTCTACTACTACGTTACTCTGAACATATTACAAGTATAAAACAGAAAATATGATGTTACATGTGTGGTTTTATAGGAGGATGCCTCCATCAGTTGGACCCAGATTTTCTTTGGCCATGCTATCCATGTTGAGCTCAAGAGACCTTTTTAGTGGTGGCTACCAATGGAAAAGTTGTAGCCAGGTAGTGATATGGGTTAAATAAACTAGGATGATCCACATGCATAGTGCCTGGGAGGTGTGACTAAGTGATGGAATTGCCATAACTATTGCTTGATGTGTCATATGATATCGTATGAGCTCATGGAAGAACCTACAAATGAGTAGAATTTTTCCCTTTCCAAATCTCCCATAGTTGGTGGACTATGCTGTTATGTAGATGAAGGCTCAGCTTAGAGCATGTTGATGAGGTAAATATCCCTTATAAACACTCTAGTAGTGTTAGAGTGGGGGTATTGGTGCTGGATTACAATTTACAATAAACTGGTGCCATCGTTGCATAGTGATCTTCTAGTAGAAAAATAAGAGTTACATGGTTTTAACCTGTGGCAACTTGATAACATGTATATTAGTACAGACATAATGCATATTACAGTATTTTCTGCATCAAAATGTTCATATAATCACATCATCATGGCCACTGTTCATCAATATGACCTCTATGTGATCTATGATTTTTCTAGTTTTGGATATTTTTCATATATATTCTAGGTATTAATTTCATCCATAAAATTTTTAGGCAGAAAATATTTTTTAGAATTTCATCCATGTATATTCTTGGTATCAAATTTCACAAAATTTCCCATATTTCTCTTAATTTGTTTACACTAAGAAAATGATTTTTATGGCAAAAATACATTCTTATATACATATTAAGGTTATATACAATTTTTGTATTAAGGTTAAATGTTGAGATTTAATTTGATATTATAAACATATTTTTACAGGCAATTTTTGGTTAACGTGTCACATCCCCAGGCGGCAATCATGACCGAGTGCATAGTTGACATAGTGATTAGTTTTTTTAATCTTTGCGCCACATCATTTTGACCATGCTATGTGTGAGGTCAAAATGACTCATATGAGCTAATTACGAGAATTCTTTATGCCTTGTGGGGACACGTGGTGAAGCAATGACATGGCATAATTAAACCATTTTTAAGTTTTTTGGCTTAAATGCTCCTTAGTATTCAATGGAGACCAGGAAACAAGGCAACTCTCTAGACATTGAAAATAAATTCATACTGTTTTCCAACAATTTTGAATTCTCAATCTGATCACGCATAGATTTTCGCCAATGTAAAAAGCAGGAAATAAAAGCAGGTTTTTTCATGCCAATGGGGGTGTATCTTTTGGGGCAAATCAGCAGCACAGAAACCACATGAACTGACACCGGCTAAAGGAGAGAGATATATCAGAAATTGAACAACCAAGGTTCATCGATTTTAAAACCTTGATATCTTCAGCTGTGACTGTCAGGTCAACCTGAAAATTTTGCAGTCTCTTCTTTTCTTCGTCTTTCCATTAATACATTTATATTGGTGAAATGAGATCAGGAGTGGGGGAGAAAACTTCAAACTTTCCCCAATGCTAGTTGGCTAGGAAGGACACAAAAAGGTTTTTTGAAGCCAAATTTTCTCAAATTTTTTGGGATAATATGGTGAGTTTCTTCTTATCTTCTTGATTTTCTTGTCTATAGCCAATAAGACAAGCATGGGTGAAATATTCATACTTTAGGAGAGGTAATTGAGGGAGAGTATCATCTTAGTTCATTAGTCATTGAAATTCTAAAAGAAATAGATAATGTTTATTTCATTTCCATGATAACGTATGGTAGATTGATTTTGTGGCTTGTCAAGATGAAGGAGGAGATTGGGCATATTTGGGATTATGTGGATATGTATAGAGCCTTGACATGTGAACAGCTCAACACATCTCACTCAAGAAACTGAAAATTTTCAGATCTAATACATGCATAGGTGATTCATCCATCTAATTTCAATTTTTGTAACAATCATTTACAATATTCCATTGCGTGAGATTTCAAAATCCTATGAATGAAGGCCTTAGAACGCAACATAAACGTTCAAAATAGTAATGAGACACATGGGATAATTGCCTAGTGCCATGTGTGTCCACCCCCAGCTTGCGGAGGGAATTTCTCCTAAAAGTGATGCCAAAAGGAACATCAAGAGGAATTCCTGTCAATCATGAATGTTCATACAGGGGGGTTTGGGTAGGAAACCTAGCTATGTGGTCATAGCCACATATAAGGATTCTAACAAGAGTCCATATTTCTCCCACGAGTCTCATCATTAGCAACTGAGCTACCGTCAGTGGGAAGGATATGGTGTAGAAAGCTAGGGTGGCTAGCAAAGGGAGTAGCATTTGGCCAAGATTTGTACTAGGCACTAATCAAACTATTGCCTTTCTTGATAAAGGATCACTTTAGACATCTCTATCCAGTGACATTTCTGAATATGAAAACATTTAAAACCTTTAATATCGACTTCATTATGAGCCCATTCATCATAGTTGGTTGTTAAAAAATCCTAGTGGAAACCTCATGGTTGGCATATTCCACACTAGATTGTTCTAAATTATGTCTAGGATATTTTGGGGATGCCTGATCTTTATAACCATTTCATCCTTTGATCAACAAGCTTTATGCCAATAGGCTTAGTGGTGACTGTGTGCACCCTATAGTTGGCCAAACCACATGAAGCTTGCACAAAGGCCTTCTGCTGATCAGGGAACTTTCAAGGTACCATGTGGAATGCTCGAGTGTGAAGTGAGATACTCATGAGAATGTGACATATCAATTGGACGCTCCCTCAAGGGTGTAGAAAATCTTTATGTCTCATATTTACTTTTATGTCTCATATTGGACGCTCCATTCTTTACTTTTATGTCTCATATTGGCCAATAGGGCATCAAAATACTAATGACGTGTTGGACCAAGAATATGGGACATCCAAGATAGTCAAACAATAGTCATCCTTTAGAGTGCTTGGTGTGGTGCTGGATAATGAATGAGTGTTTTATGGTAGTTAAATTGAATCATTAAAAATGAGCATATAATTTAACTTACATTAACTCAATTTTTCTTGAAAACTTAAAAAATAGATCATAAAGTTTCCTTAATTTCTTGAAAGTTATATTTCCAAATTACATTATTATTATTATTTATTTTAATATTGGATATGGAATAAATATTTGATAAAGTGATTAGTGTTTATATAAATGTGTTTCAAATATTTTTAGGCCTTGAAATCATGAATTCATCATGTTGTGGACACATTTTCCTGGATATTCATACATTTCCTACAATTAACAATATTTACCAATTATAAACATTCAAAATAATTGAGCTCAAATTCATGGAAATCAAAAGTTTTTTATTGCCGATGAATATTTCAATGTCTTCCATAGATATGGAGATTCTTTGTGTATCAGTAATGTAAAATTGTTCATGAATGAACACAAACAAGAGGCAGGTATTTCCTAGAGTAACTACAGAGGATAAATATTTATGATAATTTCATGTTTTGACGATGAAGAAATCAGCTGTCTTAAAACCCTCAAAGAAAAATATTTAATTTAAAACACATCAATTAAGGAAGATGGTTGCGCGCATGTGTGCTGTGAATAGAGAGAGAGATGGACAAGGTAGAAAATAACAATAAGTTCATGGATGATCCACTTTTTATGCTTTCTTTTAGTCATACCATTCACAATAGACTTAATTTGTTGTTTGCTCCTCTTTTCCAAAATCTCAAGCATATGGTATTCACAAATTTATAAATTTCACAATTTTAATTTTTCTATACCTTTCATTTAGTCATCTCTATCTGAATGTCTCTCCCAAAGTGTATCTTTCCATAACTCTTGCATTTGATGATGTTTGAATTGAGAACAAAGAGTATGAGGATTAAAATATTAACTTAATGCTGTTGTTTCTTTCTCTCTCATTAAAAAAAAAACTTGCCAGCTCAATTATTTAAAGATGAATATAAATAGGGATAGAGAATGAGAAATGATGCAAACATGATGATTGAGTATTCTCACTCAGAACATAATTCTTTTAACATCAGGTTGAGTCAACATCTTGCATTGAATAGTGCTTCATTTGGAAATGAACCAAACATGAACATATTTATTTTCTGTTAATTCATCAGCAAAAAAATAATTTACTGTAGATAGAAGT
The DNA here is from genome assembly GCF_029677425.1 of Wolffia australiana. NCBI lineage: Eukaryota > Viridiplantae > Streptophyta > Magnoliopsida > Alismatales > Araceae > Wolffia > Wolffia australiana. Next base: position 17,232,289 of record NC_135844.1, read on the forward strand.
CTAATTTCCATCCCTACTCCATGGCAGCTTAAAGCTAATCCATTGGCTCTCGGGCCAAAGTGAGGAAATTCATTATTTGGCTTCAAAAATAGTAGTAAAAGGGACATTAACTTTCCTCCTTAAGGGAAGCACACAGTTCAAACAAAGGAGCTATTAAAAAATGAGGAAAGAGAAACAAATGGAAATGAGAGATAATAGGAAAATAGACAAGGGGATTTAAGTAATGAGTCCCTATGAATATGTAATCTCTTCTTCTTCTTGTTTCTCTGTATAACAATTCTAGATGTGCGGTATCAGAGGCTGGCCATCAGAATAGGCCATTCTCTTGGAACCAAATTGATAATCCTGACTAAGATAAGTGTCTTGAATTTATTTATATTTTTTTGATCTCTCTTTGAAGTGAAACCCCTGATGGTTGAAGAATTCATGAATAGATGACAGATGAGAGATATTCCATGTACAAGACATAAGAATCAACACCCTAGGAACTTGAAATCCATCCCTCTCCATCATCCCCATACATTTCACCCATTCTTACTAATTCTTCTCTCTATGTGTGCCCATTTCTACCATTCTTTTCTCTTCCCAAGCCTAATTCATCTCTCTAAAACCTCCACTTCCCCCTAAACAAAACATCATTTCCCTTTCAAATCATGCTTCCACAACTACCTGCATATGATGAGTGGAACATGCATAAAATTGGGGTGACTGCCTTGTATTCACTTGCCATTGATTGGGCGCAAAATCAAGAAGACAATGACCACTGCATCCCGCAGAACACCCAAAGTTGTCACGTGCCAGACCCACCCACCTTCCCACTATTGGTGATTCTTGTGTGTCCGCTGACCTGAATGCCTGCACCCACACCACTCCTTGATGCATGCTCACTGACAATGGCTGGTAGGGTTCTTCAATAACGAAATTAATTTAAATTTCAATTATAAAATTCTATTATGATAATCACAACAATATATATTGGTCACAAAATAAACTTCACTACTTATGTAATCAATCTGAATGGATTTAATAGAATGATATACATTGATCAGATAGTAAAAAACTTTTAAATGCCTGAGTAGTGAAAAATATCAAATAATTGTATCTGTTATCACTAAATGAAAATTTTAACTGTGTGTAACCATTAAGTATTTTTTAAAATAACCAGCATCAATAGCTATCAATGCAACAATGGTAAAAATGATTCATCAAAAACTGATTGATGGAATTTTTATGGTAGATTACTAAAAGCTACTAATAGTTACTAAAATTTAGGATCAAAATTGTTTCTACATCACCTTAATTTATTTTAAGCTTGTTATGCAATTTTAGAACATTTTTTCTCAACGTAAATCTCCTTCCAATACTTGAAAGTTTAAAATTATCACCTTTTCTTAATGTTGTAGGGTATGTATTATCTCTTTACATAAATGTTGTGAGTGAAATAATTAGAAGTGTTATTATGTCTCATAAAATTTTGAAGATGATCAAGTTAAAGTCATTGCAAAGGTTTTTAAAAAATTAATATAAGAATATCAAAGTAGTAGGATCACCCAGATATTTCACATTGTTTGATGAAGAATATTAATTTTTTTGGGTGGATTTAAATACAAAACAAAATTATCTAGCACACATTCTTAATGACACTAAAGGTATTCAAGCATAAAATTATATGAAATAATCCGTAAACAGATTCTTTCTTCAGACAGTTTTTTATCATACACAGCTTTTAGCTCGATCCTGGTATTTGGAGAAACCAATAATAAGTCAGATCAGTAATAGAAATTCACCAAATAATAGAATGATTGTTTCAAGACTCTTAAACTTGAGGAAAATAATGAGATAGAATGAAAGACCAAATATTTCTTTGTGAAAGAGAGTTTGTCTTTCTGCACATGGTCATATCAAAGGTTTATTTAACCATACATAATAATTTTTTAAATATAATTATTAAGATAGCCTTCTTTAATTATAACAATTTAAACTATAACTTCATTTAATATTTTCCCCATTGCTCCTTAATTTCCTCTTTATATGTTTCATAAATATAAATTCTGGTGATCATGCATATTAATGTCATTGTAAGGGAAACAAATTTCAATCAAATCATATAATTTACCCAAAATAAATATTAAGATATTAATTGAAAGGAAAAATATTATTCTTGTATGTAATAAAGCTTCACACATCTTATATCAAAATAACGGAACCAAATACCATTCAGTTATGACGAGATGAAGTTAACACTTTACTAGCTCATTCATGGATCATTTTAAGATCATTTTAAAATATCAGAAGTATTATTTTTTAACAATGGGGATCTTGATTTCAGTAAACAATAATTTTTATAAATGTATAAATGATAGAATGAATAGACATCAGAACTTAGTGCTACATATTGGGGAATATTTAATTTGAACTAGATCAATGTATTGGTCCATGAAAAAATATACTTACTTACCTTTATGGTCCTCAATTTCTAGAGACTAAAATGTTTACCAAAAAATCTCAAACGTAAATTTTTGCCTATTTGCATGAATAGAGCATGACTCTCTTTTATTAGAAAATATGTGGAATTTTCAAAGGACTTTGGAAGTAAATATGGCAAATAGATGGGAGATAATTAGGAAAAATTAGGGAACGCTTGATAAAGCGCAAAATATAATCTGAAGTCTGATAAAAGGGGTTAGAATCTCTGTTTATTTTCTTGCGAGTAGCCTTGAAGATGAATTATTGAGATCTAGAACCCAGGATTTGTTTCCAGAAAGATCTCAAACATATTATAATACAAGTTTTCACCACATTCATCATGTGGGAGTGGTAAATGTTGGACATCATACCTGAATATAGTGAATATAAAGAAATATAAGGAATGAAAGTTGGATATAATGATTTGTGGGAATAAAATGCCATAATGGACACATCTAGTTATTCCATCATCATCTTTCTGTGGAAGTTGAGCATGAGAGAATACTTAATCTAAGAATATTGAATAGGATGGTATGTATTTTTCTTATTACAAGAGGGGTATTGTACTGTTTACCTCATTTAAGGATTTTAGTGGTCCATTTTGTGGTGTTAATGTGTTCCTAGATTTAGGTTTAGACTATCAGATCTTGGAAAAGGCTAAATCATTTTTATTAGAGGATTTATCCAATGATAGACGACTACCTTTTCCGTTCCCTAGATATATTTTTTTGCTTGAATCCTCTCTCTGGTTTGACCACAGGGTTTGTGAATAAAATTGGTTTCCCTACCATATCCTGTATTTACTCTTACTCTTTCATTGGTTTTCTCAATATCAGCCAGGCAGGACTTCATTCTCATTATTCTGGTTTCTACCAAATATACAAATTATATGGCCAGTGATAAGCCTAAAATTTGGTGTTTAAAAATGTCGTTTCGATTTAGACATGGAATTAAATTGATAAGAGCCCTTAATCACTCAATACTAAGTAAAGAGAAAGCAAGGGGTCGAACACAGGGAGGCACTCTATAAATTTTTTATCCTATTTCAAATAAATTAATTTTGCATTTAATGGGCCTTAATTGTTTTTAATTTTTGTTTGTAATTAATTAAAATTAGGCAAAAGCTTAATTTTGATCTTTATATTTTCGTTCAAGACAACCTAGATAGGATAATTTTTATCATTATATCAGATTAATTTGGATTACCAATAGTCCAATCAAGATGATTTTTGCAGACAATTTTTATGCATTAAAATTGGAAATTAATAATCAATAAAGGGATTTTTGAAATTGGACTTAAAAATGGATGAATTGTTGAATGAAATTTTGTATTTAGGTTTTTTATATGTTGAATTGAATTATCAAACAATCGATTTCTAAATCTAGAGAGAGGAAGTAGACGAATTAACTTAAAGAGAGAAAGTAGAAGAATTTGGGGGAAAATGAATTAAAGGTGAAATTCAACTCTAATCTAGAGCCTAACATGCCAAATTGGATGAAAATCAATGTATAACTAAGGATTAAAAGTCAGATCTTAAATCAAAATCAAAATGCAATGCTAATTACCAATAGTTCAAATCAACTTTAAGGGCATGTACATTTTTTCCATGCCTTGGCATTTTATAATCATTCAAGAAGTTCAAAAAGCAAATTAGAAACTTAGAACTTTCAATGATGAACCATGATCTTTCGACTTCCAAAAGCATGACATGTGTCCTTCCTGGCCAATTCCTTGGGGAGAGCTTTCAAAAGTGAGTTTTTGCATCTTCTCGACCTCTGTTTTAAAATCCAACCGTATGGATTAAAAATGGTGAAAAAACAAACCTACTCTCAAAATTTGGGTGCAATCGGATGGGTAGATCTCAAGATATCGACACGTTTGACTGGAAATTAATCTCAACCATTGGATTAATTTTATCTCTCCTCCACGCAGATAGATGTGGTGTTTTATGATTCGTCGCCTTGTTTTCACCACCCTTGGATCACGCGTTACCACGTGTTTTTGCGCTGAAATGGTGCAATCATCGCCATTAACAGAGAGATAGAAAGATGCCCTTTTGTGTGGCTGAGATTACGCCATGTCGGCCCGCGTCAGTGCTTGTCTTAAAAAAAAGAAGAAAGAATCTTTATAGTGTTAATCAATGCACGCGGTTATCGATTGCCACGTGCAATAAATACATGCGACAAGTCTATTCTGTGTGTGTGTAATACGAGGAATAACCATAACTGCACGTTGAGATCGATTCTCCGCGTGCATATATTGCACAAATAAAAGCAATAAGAAAAAAGAAAAAAATTGACCTTTTCCTCACCGTTCGCGCCACGTCCTTTTCAAGATATTGATTTGCTCATTATGGGATCGCGCATTGCGATGCCATAATGAGCCAATTAAGTACTTCATTTAACGCATCCAATCATTTGCCCGAATTTCGGGCAAATGACATGGATGCCAAGTGATTTATAAATAAAAATCATTTTAAAATATTAAAGAATTCATAAAACATATTCTTTTAATTCTAAAATTCATTTCTTCGCTGTATAATGGTCAGAAAAGTATATATTAATATGGAACAATTCCAGAAAAATACTGAAACACTCAACGACCTCTAACCAAGTAATTTATGCCCTGTAAAAAATATTTCTTCAATTCAGTGAGGTTAAATAACATGTGAAAAATACTAAAAATGAAAAACAATGATAAAATCAGCGTGCAAGTCATTTACGTCAATTTATGTATGATAACATGCAAATATGGCCAATAAACACATATATGTAATGTAATATTCATCGATCTAACATTATAATTTGCATGTTATCAGCTAGTTTATTATTGGTGAAAATTATGAATGTTGTGATGGATATTATGTGGCCGTCAAGCCAATCACACTACCATGTTTATTTAAATTAATTGAATAAAATATTTATGTTCATTCTTATTCTGTAGGATGTTTATAATGAAGTCCATGAATACGTTCAATGACTTAGTGAATAATGATGAGATCATAATATAGTGATCACTAGTCTTTAAACATGTATTCTAAATATTCCTATTCAATGGATAGTTGAGACGGACATCGAATTATCCAGATACAATATCACTAGCCCACCCTACTTATACGATAAGTATAGCTGATCACGTGGCTATTAGTGTGGCAACACTAAGGACTGATAGTGGGTGCTCTTTGTAGATATAGTTCACTGAATTGATCTGTACTAATCCCTGAATGGTATTATACCTAAACGTCAATCAGGTTAATTCAAGTCATGGTTGTATAAGTGATCCACTGACCTGAGACACCAAGGATATCTCGTGAGTAGATGACTACGTTTTGATTATGACTTATGAGCCTCTAATCATGGGGTTCAAATAAGTTATAGATCAGATGTAGTAAGAAGCTTACGGAGATGATTGAGTGGTCAAGACGAGATCATCCGCCCTCGGTATAAGAGGAGATTGACTCGAGGAAGACGAAGCAGAAAAATCCTTGGCTAGGGTAGTGAGGATATTGGAGAAGGCATTCTCTAATGATCCCCATTACGCATCAGTACTAATCGAATGAGGGATTATGCTTTAACGATATACCATACCCTAAGTCGTTCGAGAGACTCGCGCAGATGATGGATTATACAAATACGTTAACCGATGACAGTAAAGGTTACATGAGAGAGTTCGAGACTACACGGTATCTTCTAGAGCACGAGGCGTAGCTTGGCATCCCACGGGCTGGAAACTTAACCTATCGATTGGGTTCAATCGATCCTTATTTAATTAATCTATATGTTGATATAGTTAATTAATAAGGTCGGTCAATAAATGTTATTTGGCCACTAAAGTTATTAACTAGAATGATATATGGGCCTAGAGGGTCACATGCACAAGGTCATAAGGACATTGGTGGATATATTTTACTCTATAGGGTTTTGGAGAAAAACCTTAAGTGAAATATAAAGAGGGAAATGGGTCTCATTTTAAGCACCCATGAAGGCCTTATTTCAGAGGCCTTCCATTTCTCCATTTTCTTCTCCTCATCCAAGGAGAGTGTCTTCATGGTGAGGAGATCTTCTAGATTTTCAAGAAGAATTGAAGAAGATGAAGACGTGGAGATCCAAGCGCTGAGTGATCGCATGGACACTTCTAGAGGCCGGACACATCAACGGCTTCAGGACGATCTTGGAGTGGCAAATTCAAGGGTGGAACGAGTTCCCCAAAAGATACAGTCGATGTTTTGTTTTTAAAGATCGATTATGAATCGATCGACACGCTTCTGCATCCATGAAAACATGTTTTCCAAGTACAAACCGAGGCAATGAACCCAACATGTTGATTATTGGAATTAGATACATGTTGACTAGGAGGTTGAAATGCCCCTAATTTAGGGAGAAATCCAGCTGATTCTTGTTGTAATCGACCATACAAAATTTGGCCCTCATTCTCCAACATTTGTAACTACATGTGATTGAAAATATTTATTTTAGCTGGCCCGCACTTCATCTGATCCTAATATCATGCTGAATGATTATAAAACTAGAAAAAAGTTATAAAAAATATTGGAGACAAGAAAATACAAATCCTTAGAAATTTCATCCAATAAATATAACAATTAGTAGATAAATTATTGGATGCACTAAATGCATAGTTTATGGTTTTCTCTGTATTAATAAATTTCATTAATCTCAACTTAATGATGATAATATGTGAGTATTCAGATGACATATAATACTATGATTTTTGAGTCACCTTTTCTCATCCTGCCAATGTTATGATTTATTTGATAGATATTCTCAATATACTATTTATGGATAAATACTATGTACCTAATTATATATTAAAAGTACTTATTTCATTTAATTAGGGAATAAAAGGTTTATTTTATCTACATAACAGGTCACCAAGTGGGCTAACGGTCTGGGGGAGTGAGTAAAAACTCCAGCTGAAGCTTGTAAAATGAAATGCGATAGTGGGCTACAAACTGATATTGGATGCTGGTCTGGTTAGATACTGGGCGGTTAGATGGGCCACAAACATGTGGCTGTTTAAGGAGCTACAAATGTGGGCTAGTGGGTTTAGAGAAGACTGTGGAACTTTTGTGGAAATTGTCTGGTTGACTCAACTAGGATTGACTCAATACTGATTCATGTGAACATGGATACAATGCCAAGATTCATGGGACCATTTCACAACACGTATAGTGTCGGTGATGTGACACGATCGGTTTCTCAGATCAAACGACTCGTGTTACGCCAAAGGAAGGGCTAGTGCGGTCATATCATATAGCGGAGACGAGTAATGATGATGTCATGTTAATGATAATACGATAATAAAATCGATGAGAAGTATGAATTCGGCGTCGATATGCACCAACATCCACTAGGCTACGGCAAGCAGGACCTGGGAATGCCACTAGGCTCTCGATGATCTGGATATCGGGTTGAAGGTCGACGATGCGAGCTCAGCTACTACTGCTTTTGCACACACCCTCGACGGTCCCAACCAAGGACGTCCCGAAAGAAATCCTAACCCTCAGAATGTGAATCCTATCTATCACTAATCTAACCCCGGCGGTGGAGAAAACGTTCGAAGGCACTGAAAGAAATAATATAACGCCGATGGGGAAGTCAAGAGTGTACTAGGAACGGTAGGCTTGGGGGGTGTCTTCTTCAGCAACCGTGGAAGGCGAGCAACAAGGTGCGGCGGCCACAGGGAAAGGAGGTGCGACCAGCACCACGATCAGCCGAGATTGGATGCTGGGGCGGCCACGAGGCGTCCAAAGGGAGACTGTGGGGCGGCCGTAGGATTGGACTGGCGTGTCCGAGAGAATGGCGGCAGGATGGCCGAGGGGCGGCCTCGTGGAGGGAGACCTCAGGTCAATCGTGGAGTGGCGGCCTTTGGTCGGCGACAGGAGGTGGAGCAGCGGCCTCTGGGCGATGGCGGGACGACGGCCTCTAGGCAATGGCGGAGCGCACGGTGGCCTCTGATTGGCCGCGGGTCGCCGTGGAGCAGACACGGGCCCGACGCCGTAGGAACGACGCTCGCAGTTGGCTTGGGCGGCGGTAGTTGGCCCCTGGCGGCCACAGTCAGCCTGGGTGGCCGCGGTCGGCCCTGGCGGCTGCGGTCGGCTTGGGCGGTCGCGAACAGCCCTGGCAGCCGCGAGCGGCCCTGGCGGCCCTGAGCGCCCGCTGGCGGCCTCTACGGCCATTGTCGGTCCTCTGCGGCCGCTGGCGGCCCTCTACGGGCGCTGGTGGCCCTCTGCGACCGCTAGCGGCGGTCGGCGGCCTCTGGTGGCGGTCTGCGGCTGTTGGCGGCAGGCGACGGTTGCTGGTGGCCCTTGGCGGCCGCTAGCGGCGCTAGACGGCGCTGGGCGATGGTGGGCGGCCTTAGGAACAATGGCCGGAACTCCGGCGAGCACGGCGGAGATGGCGGTTTCCGGCAAACTTTAGGGTTCTCTTTCTCTCTCCTAACTTTGCAGTGGCATTTTCATAAATATGTCAAAAACTAAAAAACACAAAAAATCACTAAAAATCACATTTTTTCATTCTTCTTCTCTGCTCTCTTCCTATGGGTGGGCCCCACCTTTTTTAGGGGCAAATATGGGCCTTGTCCCCTCAAAAATAAAGGAGAAAAAGGCCCAATTAAAAAATAGGGCCCCCTAATAGGAGAGAGAGAGTGGCACACGACTACACCTACACATGCGCTAACACACGCGCAACGTGCAGGCTTGTACAACGGTTCAGACACGTGCGAAAAAACAAAAACAAACAAATAATTGGCCGACGTACATGGCCTACTAAACAAGGAAATACAAAGATAACGTCAAACCTTGTTGGGCCGTTGACGAGGCCGGTACTCCGAAGGCTGGGTCTTATGCGTGAGCCTTCAAGTGACGAACTGGATGGACAAGGGCTTCGAACTTGGATGGTACCCCATCATCCTCCTAGGGTGGGGAAAGCTTGACAACGTCGAGCTTGAGGCCAACTACATCGTGTTGAGAGGAGAACTCACGCTTGACGAGCTGGCGGAGCTTTTCTTGTGTATCCACGAGTGCTTCATCGGGTGGGCGACCCCTCCCATCGAATAAGGAAGAGTCGTTTTATGCCACCTTTCGCTGCAACGTTAATTACTTCCCACAGTACCTCCTCTAAGCTTTCATGCCTAAGTGGGGCGCAATCAAGAGAAGGTGGACTGGCAAACTCACTCACAAATGACTGTACACTATTAGGGCAAAAAAGGGACGGCTTTTTGGTTGAGAAAAGAGGCGGCATGGGTTGGTACAACTCAAGGTTGGACACGTCGACGATAGGGCATATTTCCCAATTAGGAGAAATACTTGCGACACATGCTATCTTCCCAACCATCCAGACTATCGAGAAAGGCCTGGCACTATGACCGCGGAGCATCATAGCGACCTGTGGAGAATATCTCTCAGGCCTCAACCTAACCATAACCAAGTCACCCTCAAAGTAACTAAATGGGCATCGATGTAAATCGGCAGCAAGTTCATACTTCTCATGTTGGAATGCAATGCATGCATGAATGTTATGACGTGACTCTCTCAAATGATGTGCAAATGCGACTCCATAATCTGAGAGCCTAAAATGCATGACTAAGATGATGAGGTTAGGAGGCTTACGTGGTATCTAGCCGTACATGGTATCAAACATAATCAACTCTGCCCAGGGAATAATACATTCCCACATCATGAAATCTTTCGTACCACAAGAACATACTACGTAATATACCGGAGAGAAGTTTGCCTCCGTCCATCTTTCCATGGCAAAGGAATAAGTCACAATAAGACCAACTTGTGTATATCGGAGAAGCCACATCGGCTTCCAAAAGTACCTCGCAAATAGAACGTCGCGATTAGAAAGGAAATACGGAGGTACATCAGACCTCTCGTGAATGTGATTCGCGTTCGTGGAGACGCAATGTATATGTCTTAGTCTGAAAAGCACAGCTATCACCATCTCAGTCGTGGGGTCAATCACACGCAGAAACTTCAGCAGTGATCGTGAATCGTCCATAAGCTCTCTCAGGATATAAACGGGAAGCATGGCTAAAAGTGGGTCTAAGTCTAGATCGGTACTAAATCCAAGCTGTAGCATCGCCAAGGGCGAAGGCTCCTCTGGAGGCCCTATCGGGAATCGATAGCTACAGGTAACCAACGGTTCAACTAACTCTAGAACTACGGGAACTGTATATTGTAGCATATGCTGTGGTAGAGGCTCTTCCGGCTGCTTGTCCGGGAATCCATCACTAGACTTAGCTGCGAGTTCAGCTAGCTCGGGCATATAAGGAGAGGTAAACTGAAGTTTCTCAAGTAGAGGAAACTCTTCCAGATGGTCTTTTGGGAATTCGTAACATCTCGTGGCATCAAGCTCTACTAGCTCCAAATCACTAGGTAAACTATCCCTAACGGTCTGCTGGGACGGTGTCTCTGTCGGAGTCTCTATCAAGTGCTGTGTTATAGACATAAATCAGTACAAACTAAAGATCAACTATCAATCCATCAGTTTTTTCATTGAAAACCAGGTTAGTTTTTATTTACAAGTCAAAATCAGTTTTTTCACTAAAAACCAGGTTAGTTTTTTTTTACTTACAACTCAAAATCATATTTATGTCATAAGTTTGGGATTGAACATGTAACTTCTGGGTGCTAATGTTATCTCTTCTCCGAATTCGGCGATTTTGCCATAACATTTACTACGTGCCTCATATCGAGTTGAAACTTAATCCATTGGATTTGGAAGGATTTCATCTATTCAAAATGATCAAAATGCACCTTAAACGGATCAGTATATTTCCAAATCGAAGGGATTAAAGTTCTAAGGTGAGTTTTCTCTTCGCAATTTTTATCGTTGAATATCTTCCGACTTAAGTCACCGTGAACACATCAAATCTAGAGTTGATTTTTTCCTCTCGCTGAGCTGAATTCGTTTGTATAAATTTATTGCAATTTCTTATCTTTTTAGCTTGATTTTGATGATTTAAATCTCGTGTTGTGGTTAAAAATCGACGCAGCCCGCAATCCAATGCGGGCTGCTAATTCAGATGCCCCCCCAGCTAGTCGCCCGATGTGGCTACCACATCGGTGTGCCAGCTGGGTCCACCATCCATGCTGGGCACCACAGCGCAACACTCATCTGAGGTGTTTTACAGGTCAGATGAGCGCCCTGCGTCCAACACCTTGTCGAGATTTGTCCCGGACGTTGGATCTATGAGCCTGGACAAATCTGACGGCTGGAAAATACAAAAAAAATCGAAAAACTAAAAAAAACAATAATACAAACCTACCTCATCCCCCATAGCATTAAATGCTATCAGAGATTAAAAGGGAATCATCCTTATTCGGACCGTTGCAAATGACACCTGTCATGATTGCAATGGTCCTATCTGTGGTCCCGCGGTCTAACCCACACAAATCGATGAGAAAGAGAGGTTGGGATTTTATGCCAACGGCTCAATAACTCTACCTTTACACATGGGTACTGATAACACCCTAATTTTGGTCTTTATTTCATGTTATTAGCATGATTTATGCATTTAAAAGGCTTAAAATTGGGTTGTTATCATATATTTACACGGAAATTAATGCTTTCAAGTAATTTCTGATTTTTCCCTAATTTTCTGTCAATTATATGAATTTTTAAGGATTTATTGAAGCTCGAAATAATTATTTTTGGATGAAAATGGCACATTAAAAATTTTATTTCAACATTTATCAACATGGGAATGAATCAGGGAATTTTCTAGAATTTTCTAGAATTGTTTACGAATTTTTAGGAATTTTATGGGATTTATTTCAAGAAGAAATGCATTTATTCTATTAAAAGGGCATATTTATAAGAGAAAAAATGTATTTATGCAATTTCTAGACTTTTCGGGGCCTTTTTGTAACGTTTCGTTGCAAAAAGACCCTGAAAACAGCTCTCGGTCGCCATGGCAGGCGTAAAGATCCAATTTAAAATCATTCAGGGTTTATTTGCAATTGCATTATTAATTTTAGAGAAAATCAGAGGAGAGAGAGTGCCGAAAGGACATATATACAAATACCTCTGGGCGGCGTCAGATATCAATAATCTTTTTTATGAAGGGCTTTGTTGAAAAAGCGCGCCGGTGCCTTCCGCCGCGTCGACGTGGCGAAATCATAGCCGTTGGATTAAAATCCAAAAGATATGAGATGTGCGCTACATGCCGAAGGTAAGTACACCACCCATGCAGCGCATACAACGCGCGTGCACGGGTGGTGACGTGGCGACAGTTTAATGGATAAGGTATAAAGAAACGCACCGGTACGTGCGTAGCGATGCATATGCAAATCCCACTTTTCGATTTTCTTTTGTTTTTTCTTTTTTCGCAGGTGGGGTACGTGGCGCACTGAGAGAGAGCCCGCCAAAGAAATTTGAAATGCGGCAACCAATAGGCTGCCGACACGTCATTGCGTGAATTAAGAAATAAATCAATTTTAATCCAATGGTTAAAATTGGTTAAAATTGATTTATTAATAACTTTTGATCCTGAAGTCCGATTGAGATGATTTTTTTATGGATTTGCTCGTCTTGATCCCCTATTTCTATCTGTGTGGTTGGATCATTCAGATCTAGTCTACATTGATAGATAAAAACTAATTACTAAACGGGGGTAAAATGGTGATTTTCACCATGTAACCTAGGTATAAAAGCTGAATTTCGAGAGGAGAGGCTCATTCTTGATGGTTCTCTATCACAGCTGCAAGACAGAGAGGAGCCCCAGCCTGGATCAACAGTTTTGGTACTTTTTCCTTTCATTGTATTTAAACTTTTATGCATTTTGAATGAAATAGGTTAAGTTGTTTGTTTCTTCATCTCTATTCTGATCTGAACTTCTAAATCACTTGGCTTGAGCGGCATGTACAAGCCCTGATTAGGATTGAGAGGAGAAATTGAGGGATCCACCTGGGCATTCAATTGCATTCCAAAAGAAAACTCTAAAAAATTTAGTTTTAATTCTTAGGATACTCAACTACCCCATTTTAGTTCTGAATTATCAACTTGTAAAAATCAACCAAACCTAAATTAAAAATTCCCACCAACCTCTCTTATTGAATTCTTTGATCCATCCAATTGGATCAATTAATTCAATCTAGAGCCCACATTTCTTCCATTCTTCTCACCTCTTCTACCCCCCTTTCTCAATTCTCATCTAATTAGGGTGACTTGATCCTCGTTGAAGATCAAATTCACTCTAATTAGGATTAAAACACAAAAAAGATAATCACATTGAACTTCCTACTTGCTTCCCTTGAACGACACTCACACTTATCACTATACATGTTAAGTAGAGTTTTATAAATTTTATTGCATAAGCTAGAATTCACAACGACAAGGGCTAAAAATCCATAATTTTCACCCCTATTTTCGGCTAATCAGGTACTCGCACCTCCGCCACGTTAGATCCGATGGCCATAACTCCATCATTGACCTATGTGGTTCAATCACTACTGTTGATCTTTCCAAGTTACCACTTTTGAATAGTCTCCCCGACATTGCATTTAATGCATTGTTGGAGGAATCTTTAACGCCGGCGGGACCACTAGATGTATTGGGAGCTCATCAATTGGACAACTCCGATGAGCCACATGACGCGCCAGCTTAGTTGCCAAATCAGCTGGATTTAATTCCAGTTGTTCGATCAAATGCTTTAGTTAATACCTTGAAGACAATGAAGCCACATGATAATGCATTGAATGCATTATCAGGATCCTCGCTTGACAAGCTGCCAAAATCTCAACAGCCAATAGACTGGAAAGTCCATCAATCGAACAGTTATCAGATGACCATGCCAACCCCAATCTCAAAGTTATACCAAGCTAGATCGGATCGACTGGCTAGAGTTCAACCTGATCGACACGGCCGAGTCAGGCCAAGTCACCTAGGTCGACTCGACCGAGCTCAACCCAGTCAACTCATACGAGTCTGCATAGGCTGACCAGGTCGACTATGCCGAGTTTGAGCGGGTCGACCATATTGGCCCGCTCGAGTGTGATCTGATAGATTGGGCCAGGTCTGATTGGATTGACCAAATCGACCCAAATTGGGTAGACCAGGTCGAACCGACCAGGTCAGACTGGACTGAACTGGTCGACCCAAACTGGATCAAAGTGGTCAACCTAGATGGGGTCGACCAGGTCAAACTAGCTGGGTTAGACCTGGTCAACCGACCTAACTCAGACCTGATTGACCCGGTTAAACCCGTCGGGTTTGATATGGTTGACCCGACTGACCTAGATCACGTTAACCTAGTCAAACCAGCTGAACTTGATCTAGCCTCCCAGACTGACCCAATCTAGATCGACCTGGTTAAATTGGCCGGGACAAACCCAATCGATTGTGATCGGGTCAATTCGACCAACCTGATCGGTCTAATGTGGCTGATTACGACAGGGTTGATCCATCTATGTCTGACACAGTCAAGTCTAACGTGGCCGAACAGGGCAACACTGACCGGATTGAAATGGCCAACCTTGTTGGGTCTACCGTGGTCTAATAGGCCCCTCCTACAACTGATTTAGGTTTTACCTCTACTGATCTGGTCGGACAGACGAGTAGACCTAGTCAGACCACGAGTGAACATGCTTCACAGCCCGGCCTTGCACAACCCGAGATAGAAAGAGATGGACAGACCAATAGACTGACAACACCGATGACATGGGTGACAAGGGTTGATGGACCTACACAGACAACTTCTGCACAACCTCTCCCAAAGCTTGTACTTCCCCCTCATTATGATGACATGACCCGGATGCGAGGTTATACCAAATCTGAGGGAGTGCGCCTTATTGCATTCACCAAAGAGGAGGTCACGAGAATGGCCGCGCCATTCGCCAACACCCTAATAGGGAGATTCACTTCTAAGCGTCTCTTGATAGATGATATCACTCTGATATATCTAACACCAAGGCACTTTCTTATACTGGTGGTCATAGACACGCGCAACCATCGAAGTGTCTATATTTGCTTCCAACTGAAAGCTGATTTTTGGAAAGCTTGCGGCCGTACCACCTAGAATATTAGTGGCTCCATTATGCATACGTATCGATGGAATGTAGAGCAGACAAGCACCTCACGTCATCATGCTCCCCATTATGTTCCATTATGGATAGGCTTCCTGGGCCTACGACCTCATCTCTTCACACCCACTGCCTTGGAGTCATTAGCCGGTGCTTTAGGAACATTCATACATCTTGACAAAGATGTAAATCTGTTCAACAACGCCGGATACGCGTGGGTTTTTGTGGAGATTGATCTATTAGCCCCTATCCATCGCATGATTCTTATTAGGAATGGGGACGAGATGATCCACCAATCCATAGTGTATGAGAACCTCCCACATTTCTTTACACACTGCACACTTTTGGGACACACCATTAACACATGTCGCCAAAAGGTGACACATGCTACTTCAGCCCCCGAGATGGACTACCTCCCCCATTGCCCTACGATGATAATGTAGTAGAGACGAAATCCATTACCCAAAGGCACCGCCCTAACCAGAGACTGTTGCCTTTTGCACGATTGACCCCCTCAACGCAGGGTGTATTGAGTGGGTTGGCCTTCCTAGCCCTGGGCTCTATGCTGGTCACACATATTTTGGTTCGACCTACTCTTATAGCTGCACAGTGGGTGAAGAAATGTGCTGATAAGCACCCCAAATCTAGGCACAAGATGCCCCATCTACTAGCCGCTTATCGGGAAAAATAAAAGAGGTTTGGTCCCCTACACTGACCTCGAATGCATTTGCTCTTTTAGAGATAGCCGATGGATCTAATACTCATGACCGCCTTGAGGTAGGGGTGAGTTGTGTTAGTGCCCCACATGTTTCCCCAAATTTCCCTTCCCCTAGTCCCTCTCGGCCTATATCTTCCCACCCCTCCATACCAGCAACCGTCTCAAAAACCGTCCCCCCATTATTTACATGCCTCTCCTATTACTGTTAACCACTCCATTCCTCCACTCTCTCCCCGACGAGTCTCGATGCCCTCCACCACAAGTACCCATCATTGCCCATCTCCTAGCCAGCCTATGCCTCCCAACCAGCCCATCCCTTGCCATCCCCCCACCCTTCTTCCCACTTACCCTTCTCATTGGTCCACTTCCCCACCCCCCGACATGCCCCCTCCGTCTCTCCCCCATCCATTGGACCCACTACCTGATCCCCACCCATCCCATATACCACTTGCTATGGAGGAATGCTTGAATGATCATCAAGCCTCTCTCCCTAGTGATGACACATGTGGGGACACTAGTGGACTCGCTTCCATGGACGAGGAGGATGATGATGCCTCCCTATCTGAGGACTAAGTTACGGACGCCCCGCCACATCCTGGACATCACTCAGATACACCTCACACTCGTCGCATATATAATACCCGATTGAGGGTGCGCCACGAAAGCCGATAGTACTATGGTTCCTAGTCTCATCTAGAATTATCGAGGGATAGGCTACCCTCTTACCCAGTCCCACCTCTTGTCCCTCATCAATAAGCAAACCTACGAATAGTTGGGCTTATTGAACCGATGACTGCACCAGACAGCACTCACTCCATCACGAAGAAACTCAGAATGGATCATGTCTATCGCCACTTCTCGAATAAGTTGTGGTTATTTTCTTCATCAGGCTTCACTAGTGAAACCCCCCCACTATAGGTGAGAGATGGACGTGGTGCAATGAGTGCCAACCAGACATGCGTATGTACGAGCGACTTGATCATTGCTTTACTAATGGTACTACACTAGTGCACTACAATATCACGATTGAGCTCTTACCAAGACATTACTTAGACCACTCACCGATCGTCATTCTCCCTAACTCAAATACTCGAGTCCGTTGTCCCCCATTCTGATTCCAAGCTATGTGGCTGGAGCAAAAAGACTTTCATAGTTTTGTGCACATCCACTTGCATGGAACTATCTCCGCATCGCCTATGGAGAACTTCGTTTATAGACTGCAGAACCTTAAGTTCCACCTGAAATGATGGAATTGACATGTAATCACAGACATGCACGCACTAGTTGATCACTCAAAATGGAGCTAGCTGCTATTGAGAGACATCTATAAGGTGGATGGACAGATGAAGCGAGAGAGCGACAACTTAGGCTACGGGAGAAGCTTGAGGATGCAATGCGACGACATGAGATTTTCTACCTCCAAAAATCATGTATCCAATGGCTGTAAGAAGGTGATCAAAACACACATTTCTTTTATGCTTTCATTTGCCATAGAGCTCGTCTTAATTATACGACTCTGTTAGGGATGTAGAGTTAGGGCCCCGCCTAACTAGCGAGTATTGGTGTTGAATAATATAGCTGCTCCTTGCCTCATAGCCGACTGACGTGAGTGAAGACCTACTCACCTCCATCCCTCATTTGGTGACTAGCCAGGAAAACACATTACTCACAGCCCTTCCTACGCGAGCAAAAATCAGGGAGGTAGTCTTTTCCTTGGGTAGGAACAAGGCTTTGGGACCGGATGAATTTTCAACGGAATTCTATGTCAAATGGTGGGATATTATAGGCACGGATTTGGTGCTTGCTATCAAGGAGATCTTTACATGCAAAGTCTTACCTCGTAATTGGAAATCCACTCTTGGTGCTAATCCCAAAAGTGGACAACCCAGCTTTATTTAGAGACTTTCGTCCTATTAGTCTTTGTAATATATGCTATAAAGTTGCATTTGAGATCATTACAAATCATGTAGGGACCTTCATCGATAGACTTATCTCACCTGAATAGTGCCGTTTTGTCAAGGGTCGATAGATTCAGGACAACATCATGCTCGTTCACGAGTTAGCCTAGTCACTAGACACTCATATTCGGGGCTCAAATTTCATCACCAAATCGGATATGGATATGGCTTTTTATCAAGTCTAGTGGAGTTTCCTTACCAAAGTGTTACGTCACTTTGGGTTCACCAATGCATTCATCACTCTTGTGGATGCATGCATTCGAGAAAATCATTTCTCTCTTTTGGTGGACAGAAACTTCACAGGATGAGAGGTCTACGGCAAGGTGATCCCATATCACCCTCCATTTTTGTTTTGATGGAGGGGGTCTTTAGCCGATCGCTCACACGAGTGATCGCCCGTGGCCTCATCCAACCATATTTTATGAAAAGGGGATGCCCAATCCACTCGCATTCTCTATTTGCAGATGATGCCATCCTTTTCCTTAATGGATCTAGAGGGATGGAAACTTCATTTTCTATCCCCTGGAGGACTCATCCAACTTTTTCGACACATCCTCATGAGTATTCCACTACATACCCTTGCAGTACATTCATTATCTCTAACACTCCTCCGCTCTGTGGAGATATTATGCACACGTTTCTTATGGTCTGGTCACCTCGAGGGAGAGAGTCGCCACCATTAGGTTTCTTGGGACAAAGCTTGTTGGCTAACGGGTGAGGGGGATCTAGGGATCAGAGTTCTTTAGGATGTCTAAGACATACTTCAAAAGAAGCTCGTGTGGCGTATGCGTACCACGCACTCCCCATTGGGGAGATTCATCTCATCGAAGTATGGCAAGTGGGCACATAGCGAGATGGATATCCGGGGCCATCTCAAATGGCAAACTTGGCAGCGACATTGGCTTGAGATAGCCACGGTCACACGTTGGCATGTCAGCCGAGGTGCGATTAGCGCCTGGTATGATACATGGCTCACTGACACACCTCTAGCCCATCGCCCCCACTTCGAGGCCCATCGCTTTAGATTGACCGTGGAGCAGCTACTCCAAGGCGACACGCGCCACCTTTGGGAGCAACATGGCCTTTCCATCGATATGTTACACCAGGCTCTGATTACTCCCATCGTGCCCTCTCAGGATCGTCCTATTTGAATGCTTACCCTTGATGGGTCATTCTCTTGCCGCTCTTCTTGGGAGCCCTTCCATGAGAAATCCCCCCTAGCAGTGGGGTCGCTGAATCTGGCATCCGGCGATCATTACTCGTTTTTCCTTCTTCCTATGGAGACTCTTGCATTGTGGCCTCTTGACTGATGATTGAGTGACCCGTATCGGTCAATCTCTCAATTCACGTTGCCATTGTTTCCCTACATCTCCCCAGGTTGAGACTATGGAGCACCTTTTCTTCCATAGTGAGACAACTCTAGATTGTTGGCGCCACATCACACACCATTGGCGTTCACTCCTCAGTACCTCCTCTAGTTTGACATCGTTAAAGTGTTTTGACAAGATGTATCTCTCGCTAGCACGCTCCAAATGAAGGCTTCTCTTACGCGTCACCCTAGCTTACTTACTATGGGAGAATTGGAAAGGGAAAAATTCTTCTTGTTTTACAGGAACTCCCATGTGTGCCTTGGATATCATGCGACGAGTCAAGCAATGGATACGACATACACACCACCTCTTACCACATTACGCCCGTAGCTCAGCCCCATCCTACGACCTCCTTTGCTCTTGAAGTATTCTAGTTACCCTCACTCCCATCCGCATTCGACTATAGATTGTTCGTTGGCGCCCACCGCCAATCGACATCCTCAAGCTAAATCTGGATGGTGCGACCAAAGGGAACCCGGGGCCAATAGGGGGAGGTGGTATCCTACGATATCATATAGGGAGTATTCTCTTTACTTTCTCCTCTTTTTACTGCATACAAACTAATACAATAGCCGAGGCTATGGCGATACATGATGGTTTACTCTTGTGCGTGGAATGAAACCTTCACCGCATCATCGTAGAATTGGACTCACATGTATTAGTTGACATGCTTCACGAAGGCAAAATCTCCCAGTGGTGACTACTACGCGTATGGAAGGACATCATGCGGTGCCGCCCCCCCCACAACTAGTGTCCGTCACCAACTGCACGAGGGAAATCAGACAGCAGATGCCCTTGCCATCCATGCGGTACACACACAAACCCCTTCCTCCCTTTTCCTTTCTTGGCAAGCACTCCCTTCGACAGCTCGTGGATGTTATCGCGTTGAACGCCTCAGCTTGTCGGCCCTTCATATGCGTCGCACACTATGGAAGGAAGGCTCGGGGGAGTGGCAAATAGCATGGAGTCCCAAAGGAGGGAGAGCTCATCCTTTTGCCTAATAGTTGGTCAAGTTGCGCACTTCTACGATGACATCTGCGAACGGCATGGTGGACTACTCACTACACACTTCGCATCACCATGAGGGCTCCCCCAACTCCTACTGGCACGAGTGACCATCTCCCGGTCTTCACTAGGTAACACCTATGTACCTTTTTATTTCCTGCGACATGGGCGTGGACGAGTAGGGTCCATGTGTAATCGGGACATGTACGCTCGCTCCACGCCTAAAACGATGAAAAACACTACATTTTATAAAAAAACACCCCTGGGTGGCGTCCAGGGCACCGATAGATTGGTCTATGGGCACAACCGCAAGATTGGATGTACATAGCACTATGATCTTGCCAAAAGTTTCAAAAAAAATGTCATAAGTTAGATTTTTAAATATCATATATTTTCTGATGAATACCCCATTCGTGCATATTGTTACATTATTATTTAAACATCTATAATACAACCTGAATCATCATGAAAAAATTATGATTTTTGAAAAAAACTCATTTAAAATATAATTTGCAAAAAAAGTAAGAAAATAAGTTCATAATACAATGAAGATATAAAATGGGATTAATCAGTATTTACTAGACGGGTGTTCACACAATTATAGATAGATTAACTCATCGTGTTTTTATTATAATTATTTTGATGTATTTTGTTTTCAATCAAAGACAGCGAAATGTCCCAAATTAGGTATATCACTAAGTTAAGAAGCCAAGGGATCACCAAATGTCAAACTTCCCATATTTGACACCTCCATGGTACACATGCTTTTGGGTCTACAATTTTTTTTAAAATGTCCAATTGTTTTTGCAATCTAGTGGACTTCCATACTATTTAATGATTTTAAAATGAAAATTTTACTTTTTATGTCTTTGATAGGGGACCATCCCACTTCGAAAACATGTCAAACCAGTTCATCGTGTGAGGACTCACGCGCAAGACCCAACCTTTGGAGTACTTGGCCTAGTCAACGGGCCACAAAGGTTCGACATTATCTTTCCTTATATTTTCCTTTTTTAGTAGGCCGTGTATGTCGGCCACGTATGTGTTTGTTTTTTCGTTCCTACGCACGTGTTTAGGGTCGCTTTACAAACCTACACATTTGTGCATGTGTGAGCCAGAGTATGGGCATGGTAGTTGGTATATCTCCTATTAGGAGGCCCTAATTACTTTTAATTGGGCCTTCTCCCCTTTATTTCTAAAGGGGAAGGCCCATATTTGCCCCTATATAATGTGGGGTCGCCCATACGAGGAAGGAGAGAAAAAAAATATTGAAGAAATTGTGAATTTTAAGGATTTTATCCTGTTTTTTAGTGTTATTTTGAGTTTTCCACAAATTATGAAAATGCCATTGTGAAGTTATGTGACAGAAACACTAATCCCCAGAAACCGCTGCCCGCCGTCATCCCCGCCACCGCTCCGGTCGCTGCTGCTGCTGTCGGCCTCCACGTTTGCGAGTATTGCCTCCTGGGCCACCGTGGTGCCAACGCGGTTGACCGGGCCGCAAGCGCATCCGCTGCAGCTGCAGCCACAAGCCGTAATTGTCATGGCCGCAACCGCAGCAACGGTCGCAACCACAATCGCGACTGCCAGCCGCCGCCGCGACTGCGACCGC
Source organism: Wolffia australiana (assembly GCF_029677425.1). NCBI lineage: Eukaryota > Viridiplantae > Streptophyta > Magnoliopsida > Alismatales > Araceae > Wolffia > Wolffia australiana. The sequence continues at coordinate 17,254,464 of NC_135844.1, forward strand.
AATCGCCAACCGTAACTACATCCCTCACCGCCTCTCCACGGTGTGCCTCGCCACCTTTGCAACACCGTAGTTTGTCGCCCCCCCCTGCCGTGCCTTGTTGCCACCGCAGCATTACTGTGCCGCACAATGCTGCTGCCGTGCATTGCCACCCCCGTGCGGACGTGCCTTGCCACCGCTGCGCCGCCATGCCACCTCTACTATTCCGCTGCACTGCCATGCAATGTCGACGCTGTAGTGCCACACCTATCCGCCACATTCGCTATCGTCGTGCCTCACCACAGTGCCGTGCTGCCGAACCCTGTCTCCGCCGCATCGCCGCAACCTGCTACTATTGCGCTCTTGTCGAGCCCATTATTGCATTCATTGTCAAGCCCGCCACCACGTCTACCTGTGCCGTGCGCCATCATCCCCCCTTCGTAGGGCTCACCGCTTACTGCTATCGAATCAGACATCGACACTTGCTACTACCGGTTGGCTCATACCTCCCTCTGAGTGTTATATTATTTCTTTTAGTGCCTTCGAACATTTTCTCCACCCCTAGGGTTAGATTAGTGATATATAGGATCTCTTTCCAAAGGGTTAGGATTTCAGTCTGTACGTCCTTGGCTGGGATCGTCTAGGGCGTGTGCATTAGCAGCAATAGCTGAGCTCGCACCGTTGGTCTTTGACCCGATGTCCGGATCATTGAGAGCCTAGTGGCGTTCCCAGGTCTTACTTACCATGATTTAGTGTACGTTGGTGTCTGTCGACATCGGGTGACTTACTTCTCATCGATTTTATCATCCAATTATCATTTGCATTACTCGTACGTTATATATCACTGCTGCCTTAAATGATGTCCCCACCCTCCTTGTAATATAATATGAGCCCTTCGATCCCGGCGTCCTTTGTGTTACATTAGTCTTGTAACTGAATAATAGTGTAAATTTGAAAAACCTTCTTTCTTAAAAACTTGCAATATTTGTCCTGCTTTAAAGATTAACAATTTTTATAAAAATATGAAGCACATCAAACATTCACATTAATGAGATTGATGGGTACCAAATAGCACCAAAGACTGCTCTCAACCAGCTCGAGGAGCATTGGCTGAAGTGAAAGACTTGGCTTTCAAGTATTCGGCCTAGTCAACAGGCCCCCGGAGGTTGACGATATCTTCGTTCGTACTTTTGGGACTTACTTTTTATTTGTGGGCCTTCTATATGGGCTAAGATGTGTGTGTGTGTTTAGGCTAATGCATATTCCTATGTACGGGCCTCTTCCTTTTAGAGGGCACATAGGACCCTTCATGTGGGCCTCTTTTCCTTTTTCTGGGGGGTTGAACTCTTGATGAGTAGAGAAGGCAAAAAAAAAGAAGAATGAAAAATTAGAGCAAAAAACAACAACAAAGTCAATTAATTTTTTAATTTGCCTTTTTTATTATTTTGTCCCTTGTTGTTTTCCCTCTAGTCAGGAACCCTAAATGCTGCTGCTATCACCACCCGATCACCGGAAGTCACCACCACCGCCTGCATCGTCGACAACATTGCCCAAGCTGTCAATCGGGCTACCACCGCACCGTCGTCGTGCTGCCGTCCCATCGTCATTTGTGTCATCTGTGTGGTCACAGAGCTGCTGCTCATGCCATCGCTGAGCCATCGCCCGTGTTGAGCTGGCACTACCAAGGATACACTACCATTGTTGCCCACTACAGCACTGATTGCACCAAAACTGCCCCACCAAGATGCATGTTAATGTGTGTGCGCTCTCAACCCGCATTCGCCGCCCATCAAGGTGACACCATCCTACCGGAAGGTCGCCATCGCCACACACTCGATTCCCTTTTGCCACCTCCAAGAAGTGCACCCATTGTTGGATTCTAGAGGCCTAGATATGGATGAAGAAATCATAATAATACAGAGCGAAAGACTTTTGCAAAATTGAACAACATCGATAAAATCATTAAAATGAAGTACCTTTATACGGATCACATATTTGATTTCTTGGATCCTGGAGTGAGACGAGTTAACATGCTCATGTGTGAAACCTCTAAACGTATCCACACGGTCCTCGACACATTTGATTTCCTCCTTCTCGCTGACGAGCCACGTTCAATCCCTGTCATCATTATTACGTCTTCCCAATCGCATCTGGGATGGAGAGGGGGTGTGGGAAGAAGGGAGAAGAAGGAAAAAGGCCCCTAAACAATTCTGTACCGAGTGAATTTTGTTCAAGGCCTTCCCCTATTTATACTAAGTGGATATTTTTCAAAAAAATCACCCAAACCTAAGTATATCTTCCGACGTCCAAAAGACCATTTGTGTGTGATAGGCCCATGTATCAGTCTAGTTAATGACTCTAGTGGCCCAATAACCTTTATTGGCCTTCCAAATTAATTAACTATATCATCATATAGATTAATAAGCGTCAGATCAATTTAACCCAATCAATAGGTTGAGTCTCCGACATGTAGGGTGCCAAGCTACACCTCGTACTCTAGAAGACACAAAGGAGGGTGTATCGACTGACTTATGGAAACTATTTGTCATCGCTTAACGTGTACGTATATTCCCTCATCTACTTAACACTCCTTCAACAACTTAGGGTATGTTTAACTGTCAAACCCTAATCGGTCATCTGAGTTAGAGCTGATGCATTTGGAAATCATCGGAGAACTCTTTTCCGATATTTCAATGCCTTGGCCAAGGACTTCATCACATCCTCTTCCTTGAGCTGTCACCTCCTACGCCAAGGGTGGACGATCCCATCTTGACCACTTTATCATCTTCGTGAACTTCTTGATGTACTCAAACTAAGACCATTTAGAATCCCATGATTAGAGACTCGTTGACCATAGTCAAAGTACAACCCTCCGTCACAAGACATCTTTGGTGTCTCAAGTCTAAGGACCACTTACACAACCATGACGTGAATCAACCTGATTGACAGTTTGGTATAATACCATTCATGAATTTGTACGGATCAATTCAGTGAACTCTTTGTACTAAAGAGCACCCACTATCTATCCCTAGTGTTTCCACACTAATGGCTACGGGAACGGCCATACTCATCACATGAGTGAGTCTAAATAGTGTTATTCTATCTGGATACTTTGATGTCCTTCTCGTATATCCTTCGAACGGGAATATTTAGAACACATGCTTAAAGAGTAATGATCTCAGTATTATGATCACATCATAATTCACTAAGTTCGATCATCTATGAATGGACTTCATTATAAGTATCATACGTGAATAATGATCAAGGAACGAAACATGGAATGTGTGATTGGCTTGTCGGCCACATATATTTCCATCACCTGTCTCCACTCTCGGACTCCCTGTTTGTGCCTCTAGAAAAACTCGCGCTGCCATCCAGAATCCTACCATTACGAGATCGTTGAACGCCTGCTGCCGTTGCCGATTGTGGTCACTATTTGCGACGTCGTCGCTAAAGAGGCCACCACTATTTCTACCATCGCCATTTGCACTGTCGCCCTTCGAGCCACCATTCGCATCACCGTCGTGGATGCCTGAAGAAGGTCGCCACTATCGTGGATGCTTGAAGAAGGTCGCCATTATTCTGTTGTTGTAAATCAGACATTGGCCGCATGCAACCGGCCTTTGATACCAACGATCGCTAGACTGATGATCCCGTGGATGCCAAGAAAATGTCCCAAGTTGTATCCGCTTGTATGCGCCCTTGTGCCCCGCCCCATTAAATTCTCTGTGTTCATGCGTTGACACCACCATCGAGTCAACTGAGAATGTCCCATACATAGATCGAAACCACCCCCAGCTCCCCAAGCACAACTCACTTCCTTGATAAGTGGGACTCGCTAAACCGCCCCCCAGACTGCCACTATTGCACCACTGTTCACCGATGCCATCTAAATCGCCACAGTGCACACCAGAATCCCACTATTATTGTCACCATTGAACCTGCTATGGTCATGTAGGTACGCTCGCAACTGTCCTGCGAATGCTCTTTTATTTCTTTAGCACCTCCCAAACCCATCTCCACTTCCAGGTTTGGGGTGTTGTACGTCCTTGGTTGAACACATCAAGGGTGCGTACGCTTGTGGTAGTAATTGTGTTTGCATCGTCGGCCTTCAACCCTACATCCGAGTCATTGGGAGCCCAGTAGCATTCCCAGGCCTCTTGCATTGTGACTTAATAGGCGTCAGTGAACTTTGACGACCTGTTTATGCTTATCATTGCATCTGCATCCCACTGCATTGCTACAGCCTAATGGACGCTGGAACCGTCGCTTGATCACAGCCCCTCAATCCACATCAATTCTGTTATTAGAGATGAGTTTTTTATTTATTTTCAGAGGGTTATTTATTTATTTATTTTTAGAGAAAATAAGTAGAATTTTGAATGATTTTAACCTATTGGAATTTCAAAAACATCTATAGATAATATGAACCCCGACATTTATAAAACACAAGTATTCAATTTTGAAATTCAAATATATCATAAATTAATTTTATTAATAAGATGCTTCAAAATTAAATCTTTGAAATACAACTGTCGAGAATTTAGTAAATACTCTCCTTTTCTCCTATGTTGGCGAGACCCATTTTGATTTTTTATTAAAAATAATTAATCTTCAGTTCTAATAAACTTTCATTCATTAATTGTAAAAAATTTACAATTTTAAGATGTTGATAATACTATTTGTCCATTAGATCTGTATTGATACATGAATAAGGATGTTGGTAAATTTACATAAACATTTATGTATTTTATTGTGTCATGTAAGTCCATATATAAGCATATAAATATTTATACACATTTTCATTTATATATTCTATAGTTGAGAATATTTATATCCCATTTTTCATTCAACTTTTATTTTCAATATTAGTTTTTATCTCTGGGAGGGAAATATGATTCAATTGAATTTTAATAGTTTCTAAGTGCAAGAATGAAAGAGTGAGAATAAACAAGATGGTAAGACTAAGAAACAAAACCATATTCTCTTTGTTTATGACCTTCTTCTCTCTTATCTCTTGTGCTTCAGCTCTCCAAGATCTTCCTAGATTTCACTTAAAAGGTTTCTCCAGAAGCTGTGCAATATCTTGAGCTTAAAAGAGGCTTCTCCAAGATCTCCAAACTGATTATAAAGTTTCTCATTTCTAGTATTTATCTATCTATTTAGATCGATCTTTGTTTAAAAGATATTTGTTTTCCATCCATTTGTATTGATCAGTATTTGAATAAGATTTATTTTTTACCTAACTTGATCACACAGTATTTTAATGAGATTTTTTCATCATTTTATTTTTTCTATGTATTTTAGCTAATCATAAGGTGAATGAAAATAATATTCTATTCATCATTTCTTAAAGAAAATTTATCTATGTTTGGCGTGCTTGCAGTTTTAACGACATTTTCCCAGTCTATTTAAATTGTATAGAGTGTCAATAACCATTCTCTGTTTCTCACCTATCTCATCACACTTTCAAACCTTGATTGTAATGAGATTTGCTGTTTTAGTATTTCTATCTCATTCTATATTTTCACGGACTGTTGAAAGAGATCTGGTCATTTTGTTCATTTTTTTCCACATCAATGTTGATCTCAAGGTGTATTGAACATGGTCTTTTTGTTCATTCGTTAGTATTTCCATCTACCTTGATCATCAATATTGAAACAAGCTTCTCCGTTCGTTTGTTATTCTATCTGTATTTCAGTGTGCTTAAATCAAGATCTATTATCAATATCTCGCCATCTTAGATGCCAGATATTTTCATCAATATTTATTTCATGCCATCTCGGCATAGGTTAATCTATATATTTATTAACTCTAGTTGTTTTGATATAAAATATATTCATTTCCTTAATAATTTCTTAATCATTGTCTTACTTTTCAATGCACCATTTCTCATTGTTGGCTACTGAATTCATTTCATCCATATTATTTGGAATATTAGAGAAAGTCATCGTAAACCTGGTTATAGTCAACCCAGTCAATATCAACCATCTTTGCTAAACCAGTCAAGTTCAACTCCGTCTTACTCAAGGTAGTGAAGACCAATCCAACCTTAGTCAACTTATTCTTACATAAGATAGTTAAAGTCAATTTGGTCTTATTCAATCTATTCAAAGTAAACTGAATTTAAGGGTCTGGTCAAAGTCAAATAAATTCAGTGTTATAGTTAAAGTCAACCATACTCCAAGGTATACTCAAAACCAAACAAAGTTAAGGGCCTGGTGAAAGTCAAATTGGTATTATTCAGTCTATTAAAATTGAACAAATATAATGGTCTTGTCAAGGTAAACAAATGCAACCAATCTTCAAAGTCAACAAATATTTATGTTCTTGTTTACAATGATGCAGGCTCTTGGCAAGGACGTCAGCTCATGGAAGTTGGGGCTTTCGGTAGTAGTAGATGTCAAGACTGGAGGGGGTTGTGATATAGGGCTACTATGAGTGGTAGGGATTTCCGTGGGGTATTCTTTGTCTTATATCAAGGTAGTCTTACAATCCCAATATGGAGTGTACAGATGACAATTTTACGGTGGGGATTAGAGGAGCCAAAGCAGACATACTCCACACTGGACATACAAGACATTTAGGTTCCCAGAAAGGATAAAGATTGAGCAGTAAGTGATAAACTCATGTGTATGGTTTGTGTGTAATTGGGACATGTAAGCTCGCTCCACGCCTAAAAATGATAAAAACACTACATTTTATAAATAAACATCCCCTGGGTGGCGTTCAAGGCATGTATGGATCGGTCTACGGGCACAACTGAAGGGTTCGTCGTACCCGGCACCGGGATTTTTCCATTAAAAAAAAAGCGATAAACTCATGCATCCATCAAAATAATTTAGAAAACATAGAGAACCATTGTGAAACTAATTCACCCCCATCTCTTAGTTACATCACCTCCAACTTGGGACTTTAATTCACTTGGCTCTTTCATCTTCTATCACCATACATTTCCTCAACATGATTGATGCTGCCCTATTTATTTTCACTCTATATATCACCATTTATCTCATATTCATCATCATAGTTTACCTTATCCATCACATCTCCAATTTATCTAAATCATCTCCTCCCCATATTTGTTTCACGTTTCTTTCATATCCCTTATTTAATAATTAAAATTTTAAATACTCAATGGAATTATTTAATGTTATGGTCCCATATCATTTTATTATATTTATCTCTCTTCGAATTAAAAATTATATTTTAACATTATTAATCATTAAAATTAGATTAAATATAATAGTAAGACGAAACCAATAAAATTAAATATGCTACATATTAAGTGTTATGGAGAATTATTTTATTCTCTTATAAATTATTCTTCATCTCGTATTAATTGGAGTTCATGTATCCACATTCTTATTTAAATATGTTTTCATTAACTAAGGTTGACCTTTCATATTCCTCGGTGAAATTACATAAGCGTTTGTCACATCTATCATCAGTCCATTCCTACTTCTCTACTTTATCAATTCTCATTCGATAATATTCTTCCCATAATTTATCCCATTTAACTGGTTATTTTTATTTTCACTTTTGGCCTTGAGTATGGAGGGAAGTTGACAAGTAATATCCAGTCTCCAAGTTGTCATCATTTTAAATTAGAATGATAATGAATTGATGAATACATCATTTTAAACCAGTACATAATAACATATTGTCTACACTAATATATGAAAGGAGTGGAACTAGAAAAAAATAAAAATAAACATTTATTCAATATACATTATGAAAATTTGATTATAAGATTATTAATTATATTTAAAGTGAAGTTATGGCAGATTTAAAATTTGTTTTTTTTCCATATCCTTCACACATTTTGTCATTTATATGACTTTCCATGCAGTAAAAACAAAATGGACTGTCTTTGGAATGGCATGAAAAACATTTTAAGAGATAAAAAAATCAACTATTGACTGTCACAAGCTCAATTGAAACCATTCAATATGAAAGTCCTGTAAAGCTGACCCCACTTAGGCAAGTGGATCTTGGGGTTACCAAACTTCTACGTCAGTAATCAAAAAGCATGTGCATGGGATAGTGGGGATGGAAGGCCTCATGCAAGTATTTATACCAGATAGAAAACCACTTGGTATATATTACAAAACATTTTTTAATAAATCTAGTTGGCAATAAATTATTTGGTTCAGTAATTGACGAGTAAATCTGAAAATCACACTTTCATTTAATCCCCAATGATGCATCAAATGCCAGACCCATTTTTATTTTCATTATATAAATAAATAATCCTCATTTTTATAAACTTTCGTGTAATAGTAGTTAATGTGATCTCACCCAGTCTCAGATTAAATGGTTGAGGATATGAGATTTCTAGTATGCTTTGTAATTACGACAATAAGTCAGCTATTTATAACTGATATCAGGATATTTTCAGGTTCCACAACACGGGGGATCCCCAATGGACTGAATAAATGACCAAATGTTGATATGCATATGTATGCACACGGATGTGCACGTGCACTTGGAAGGAGGGTCATGTAGGCGTGGTGCCATGCATGATCGTGCACTGTGCATTTATACCTATTCTGTTGGATTGTTGACCATTTTGAGAATATGGGATAAAGGGTATCACCATCTTTTCCATGGGAGACGAGTACATTTAGGGTTTTAGTATGATTAGGGAGGTTATAGTTCATCCCTATAAATAGCATATGAATTAGGGCAACCAGCATCCTGTAAAAAATGAGCTGCTTACCTGGTCTTCTAGGTTCATGAACCATAGAGGTAGCCTCAGGCTTGCTGGATCCCATTCATTCTTTCCAAAGGTGATTCTAGGAGCTGAAGGTTTTGATTCCGCTGTCATGGCACCTACAGGTATTCTCCTATATCCATCACGTGGTATCAGAGCAAGATGCTCATCTTTGGAAGAGTTTTGAATAACCTTTCAAGCCACCATCGCCGTTCTGATGACGACAACCTTATTCAGATTTTTCCTCGAAGAGGTGTTGGGCATGCCTAAGCGCAGGCTCCTTAAGGGGCCAATGCTGAGGCAGCCCTTTGAGCGGCCCACCAAGCCCAGGCACTTGCGCCTGGGTGTCATGGCTGGGCCATCCATTAAGGGAGGCCTGTTGAGCCCAAGCGCTTGCGCCTGAGCTGCTATTGTCGGGCTGCCTGGTTGGGTGCCTGATAAGCCCAGCTGGGCGGGGGCCTGACAAGCCAAAGGTCTTGCGCTTGGGCTGCCCAGCTGAGCGGCCCCTTGAGAGGGCCCTATAAGCTGAGGCGCTTGTGCCTAGGCCGCCCAGATGGGCGGCCCCTAAGGGCAGCCTAATAAGCCAAAGGTCTGGCTCTTGGGCTGCCCCTTGGGGCAGCCCACTAAGGAAAGGCAAATATTACATTTTTAATTCCAAATTTGTTATAATTTCAGCATTTGATTTATTCAATTTTTATGGCCCATATCCCTAAAGCTTAAATTAAATCAAAGTGATTTAATGGATGTTTATAGACATTTTATTGGATTAAGCATAATTTTCTATTAACTAATTCCAATTGTTTTTTTCTATACATGGGCTTGCAATCTATTAATTACATAATTATTGTGATGAATTTTGCTACATGTTTAGTTTAAATTCATGGTGCAATAATCGTAAAGGTATGATTGCAAAATTGAGATGCTAAGTAATCTCAGCATTTAATCAGGACGATTTGGGCGATCACCTACATGGCACCAGATAAGAACGATTATTTGCTGAATTACATAACGTAGAGTTAATCTATGAAAATGGCTTTCAAACTTGTATGTTAATAGTTGAGATTAATATGTACTCACCTACATGGGACTATTATGCTTGTATGAAAATAGGTGGAATGTTGAGCATGTGCTTTAAATATAGAGTATAAAGTATCCTACGGTACTATGCTCTATAAATTTCTTGCGCATAACTCAATAGGTCAATATTCAACTTCATAATGAGTTATTTCTTTCATCCACCTACGTGGGGTTAAAATTACTCATATTGAACATTAAATTTTAAATTTTGTTTTGTTTTATCACTTCCTACAGAGCACATCGACATTCGGGTTCCCATGCTGATTGGAGCCAATTTTCCCAAATGGAAGGAAGCGCTGCTTTTCCAACTAGGATTCATGGATTTAGACTTATGTTTCAATGAAACTAAGCCAAATGATCCCACTGAGGAAAGTGATGTAGAGCCGCGGGCATATCATGCCAGATGGATCAAGTCCAATAAATTGTCCCTATCCATATGTTGCAACATGTCCCAAGAGACATTAGGGGACATGTTTCTAAGGATTGTCTAGCTTCTACATACCTAGACACTATAGAGCAGCAATTTGTTGGAAATGAGACAGCTAAAACTGGGGCACTGATTCAAAGGTTTAACAACACTCGCTACATTAGACAGGGAAGTGTTCGTGAACACATCATGCAAATGCATGACATCGTTGGGCAAGTGACTGCGCTTGACATACACATGCCGGAAAAATATGTGGTTCACTACATCTTAAAAATGCTACCAGCAACTTTTGATGTTTTTAAAATCTCTTACAGTGTAGTTAAGGAGTTATGGTCACTTAACGAGTTAAGTTTCAAATGCATCCAAGAGGAGGAATGTCAGGCTGCTTGTATGCTTGAGTCTAAGATGAACAACATGAATCTATCTATTCACGATGATATGAACCAAAAGTCAAGAAACTTGCAGACCAAGCGCCATGCAACAAAGGGACACCTAAAAGCCAAGAGCTTGGCCCCCAAGGTGAAGTGTCACTTTTGTAGAAAGCTTGGTCACACCAAGAAAGTCTGCACTAAGAGGAAGGCATGGTTGGCCAAGTATCAGTCAGGTAATGTAGCCTACATACCTACACATGAATTAATTCTAGCCTTAATTACTCAATCGAGTTGGTGGATTGAATCTGGTGCCACTGTGCACATTTCAACCACGTTGCAGGGACTTCAGACGAGGCAAACCCCAAATGAAAGCAAAACATTCATTGTCTCAGGCAATAGGATGTGGTCACATGTCAAATCTGTGGGAGACTATCGCCTCACCCTGGACACCGAAGAAGTGCTGATCTTGAAAGATTACTTTTTTATTCCATCTTTTCAAAGAAAGTTGATCTTTGTACCAAACTAGTTAAAGAAAATTATTGAGTATCTTTTGATTCATCTAGAATGTCTTTAATGAGGGGAAACACTCCTATTGGTACAACGATAATAGATGGATTATTCAAGCTTAACATTGTTTCAATAGAAACACCCACTTCTTTGGTTAACTCACTCAAGAGGACAAGAGTTGCTCAGGATTCTGGTATTCTATGGCATCGAAGGTTGGGACACATATCCCAAGCAAGAGTGGAAAGACTAGTGAAGGAGGGACTTTTAAATTCCCCAGATTTCACTAACTTCCACAATTGTGTTGACTGTATAAAGGTTAAAACAGTTAATACCTTCAAGAAATCTGCTAATAGAAGCCAGAATATTTTATATTTGATTCACACTGATGTGTGCGGACCCTTTGACCCTTGTTTCACCGGCAAAAAGTATTTTGTTACATTCATAGATTATTACTCCAAATACATGTATCTTTACCTCATACGTGAGAAATCTGAAGTCTTTGCGATGTTTAAAGATTTCAAATTGGAGGTAGAAAACCAACCAGGTAAATCCATCAAATCAGTACGGTCTGATAGAGGAGGCGAGTACTATGGTCGATACATTGATAAAGGACAAATGCCATGACCTTTTGCTCTATTTCTAAAGGAACATGGCATAGTTCCATAATACACAATGCCAGGAAAGTCCAATATGAATGGGATAGCTGAAAGGAGAAATAGAACACTTAAGAAAATTGTTAGAGCTATGATGAATTACTCGACCCTTCCAATCTCATTGTTGGGTGAAGTATTGATAACAGCTATGCATATACTAAATAAGGTTCTTACCAAGTCTGTAGGGCAAACTTCATATGAGTTATGGACTGGTAAAAGACCTTCTTTAGGTTATATGCATATATGGGGATGCCCAACTGAAGTCAAGCTTTACAATCTGACAGAGAGGTCTCTAGATTTAAGGACAGTCAGTACTTACTTTATTGGCTATCCAGAGAGGTCAAGGGCTACAAGTTCTATTGTCCTACACATATCACTAGAATTGTTGAGTCTGATTGGGCCATATTCCTAGAGGAAGGTTGTGTTAGTGGAAACACATTGAGGGGTTTTGCCTTTAAGGAATCAACTGAAGATACCATGGAGTCGTCTCATGGTCTTGTACCAAGCAGAAGACGACCGCAGCATCTACAATGGAAGCTGAGTATGTGGCTTGTTTCCACGCATCCTCACATCTTGGAGCTGTTTGCTCAATCAAGAAGCCCATTCAAATATATTGTGAAATGAAGCTTTTGTAAGGTTCTCCAATAACAACAAGAGCTCAAGTGCTTGTAGACACATGGGGTAAAGTTCTTGGTTGTAAAGGAGATGATCAGAGATGGATCAATTTCTATTGAGCACATTGGGACTGGCTTAATGCTAGCCGACTTGCTTACTAAGACGCTGCCACCTGGTACATATTGTGGTCATGTCTTACGTATGGGTCTGATCAGTTTCCCTTGACTTGTGCGGTGAGAGTTCTCACTTAAGATACTGATATATTCACGTGATATTAGTTTGTATCTCTGATCGATTCTTCAAGAATCATAATTTATTTTCTACAAATTGGTGGAATGAAACTCGAATCATTGTCATAAAAATGAGTTTATCCAATACCCTGCATATTGATATTTAATGTTTTGTGTAAGTATTTGGTGCATAGTTGGGACTTATGCCTTGAAGGTATATTGCTTCTATGACTGGTATTTATAAGAGACATTATGACCATATGTGATGTGTACTGATGATCCTTGAATAGTGATATTATCACAAAGGCCCGTCAATCAGGTCAAGCAGGAAATTGTTGGATTGTTGACCATGTTGACAATATGGGATAAAGGGTATCACCGTCTTTTCCATGGGAGACAAGTACACGTAGGGTGATAGTATGATTAAGGGAGGTTATGGTTCGTCCCTATAAATAGCATACGAATTAGGACAACCAGCATCCTATAAAAAATGAACTGCTTACCTGGTCTTCTAGGTCCTTGAACCATAGAGGGAGCCTCAGGCTTGCTGGGTCCCATTCATTCTTTCCAAAGGTGATTCGAGGAGCTGAAGGTTTTGATTACGCTGTCATGGAACCTACAGGTATTCTCCTATATCCATCATATTTGACCAGAAGAAAAAAATTGATATTTACATTGATAGTTTCATACTAAGTCCTCTTCTCAAGCAGGCTCTGGACTCTTGAGAATCCGCGTGCTTGGATTTGGAGACAACACATTCTCATCCTCTAGATCAAACTTTGAAGGGATGCAAGTTCGAAGGTTGTGAGATTACGATTTTCTAGCAGCCAGATAACGTTTGCAGAGAAAAAAGGTGGGTATGCACCATCGATTTCAAAGATCAGCGATCTGGGCAAATAAATGATGCACAAACCTCATGTCGCATACATGAAGCACGAGCATGGCTTGGTGCTACAGTCGTGCAATCATAAAGGACTATGCATTTGGAGAGCCCAAGATGTGGGATACCAAGCGCACATACTTTGTCATCTCATTTGGCCTCCAGCGCCAGGTCCTTGCCAATCTTGTCCAACTGTTGGCTTCCTCATCTGCTGGAGGCTCACTAGATGAATTTAGTGGTCCACATGGCCCACTTGTTTTCTTCCACATGCCACATGGTTTTCCAATTAAACAAAACCTTTCTTTGATATGAGGGCAAGACGCAAGATCTAATATCAGACTGGCATCTCTTATTTATGGCCCCCACGCTATTATTATCCGATGTGGAGTTAACTCTCCCACAGTGATAGAGTGCAAAAAAGATAACATGACATGATTGGCAAAAAAAACCCATTAAATTTTCTCGTCCATTTGATTAAATTTACATTCCATTTTTCTTAATCTTTTCTGGTATGATGGCCATCAAATATTAAATTACACAAATCTCTTCAAATATTTTATGTATAGAGTCTTAAAAATATATAATCATGAAACTGGGAGATACTAGACGAAGGCATTCCGACAGGCCAGCCCACGTGTGACAGCGGCCATCCAGCTAAACTTGACGCGCACTACACTCGAACAGACTGGTTAAAGATCCAAGAAAAGGGTACCATAGAAGATTGCTTGACCCTCTCCTGGGCTCTCTCCTCGACCCTCCTTATCCTCGGCGCAAGAGAGCACAAATACTCCTGCGCAGCCTTTCCTTCGGCAGACAACCCCGTAACATTCTCCACCTCCCATTCTTTCACCAAGTGTTCGAGGATGTCCGCGTAATCCTTTGCGGTGTAGACGCCGAGGCGCTGCGCGACGGCCCCGAAGTTATTAAAGATGTTGAGATCTTGGCCATCGAACATCCGCTGAGCTGGCATGGTGATTCTCCTCTTCATCATGGTGGCGAAGGCCTTCATAGCAGAGTCCGGGTCGAGCTCGAAGAGCTTTCCAAAAATTCTCGTGTATGCCTTTTCGTGGCGCTTCTCGTCGGCGGCGATGCTGCCACAGATCTTGGCCAGAGCGAAGTCTCCGTGCTTTCTAGCGTGCCTCGCCGTGTTACTGTGAGATATGAAGGTCGCTCTTTCTTGGAAAGAGGTGTAGACGTAGCCCATGTACGGGTTGCCCTCCAAAGGGAGAACCTAGAAAAAATAACAAGCCCAAATCATTGTCGATTGGTGATTTCCTGGGATCAACATCGAAAACATGATAAAGAAAGAACATGTTACCATGCCCGCACCGATTAGATACTGTATGGTCATCTCCACCCGGCGCATGTCGACTCTACCGGAAAGATAGAGATATCGGTTTAAGAGGTCGCCGTGGCGATTCTCTTCCGCTGACCAAGCTCTTGTCCATACAGCCCATGGCGCCTGGCTGTGTCCCGTGTCATCGGTCATCCCGTTGATTCTGTTGAGCATGGACTGGTACGTGGGCAAAGCCTCCTCCGTCACCATGTCTCCAACGAGACACACGTAGAACTCATCAGGAATCTCCTTTGCCCTTCGCTGCAATTCTCTGACTTCATCAAGGAATGCACCGTTGGAGGGCTCCGGCAGGAAATCTTGCGGCTGCCACGATTTCTCAACGGGTCTCAGAAGCGGGAGGATATTCTCTTCCACCCAGCTGTCCATTGATGCCAACACTTCCAGCTTCTCTTGGTCCATCCGATTAACACCCTCGCTGAAGAGAGGAGAAGAAATTAGTCATAATTAGCTTTAGAAGACAGAATTCGAAGGGGACATACTTTAGCTTGGGTGTCACGGATTTCGGGAGCGTCGCTACAAAACGCCCATTCTTCTGCTTCGTGGGAAAATCTTGTGTGGATCTGCAAACGATTGGGCGGAATACCATTGAAGCCATTAGTCAAAGAAGAAGAAGACTGGTATCCTCGCGTTTGAAACAACTGAGATCCTTTCGCTTTATAGACGTTGCGGTGAATCGGCCCCAAGAAGTCGCTCCCTTTCCCAGTCTCAGGAGCAGGCAGACATGGCACGATGGTCGCTTCTCTCCTCTTTTCCCGACCCTCTAATGATCACTTCTCTCTCTCTCTCTCTCTCTCTCTCTATCTATCTATCCATCTATCTATCTATCTATCTCTGTCTTCTCTATCTATCTAACTCTCTCCGTTGCTATCTATGTATCGATGGATCTCTCTATCTATCTATCAGTCTTTCTCTATCTATCTATCTATCTATCTATCTTTCTATCTATCTATCTATCTATCTATCTATCTATCTATCTATCTATCTATCTATCTATCTATCTATCTGTCTATCTATCTATCTATCTATCTATCTATCTATCTATCTATCTATCTATCTATCTATCTATCTATCTATCTATCTATCTATCTATCTATCTATCTATCTATCTATCTATCTATCTATCTATGTATCTATGTATCTATCTATCTATCTATCTATCTATCTATCTATCTATCTATCTACCTATCTATCTATATATCTATCTATCTGTCTGTCTGTCTGTCTGTCTGTCTGTCTATCTCTATCTATCTCTCAATCTATCTATATATCTCTCAAGCGGACTTTATTAGGTTGACAGGGGAGATGTGGTGATGCATGAACCACAAGAACTCACGCAAGTGGGAGTACTTAAACACTGATAGTTCCGTCTGCTTGCGAGCTACGTCATGCCCCTTTGGGATGGGATGATCACCTGCCTTGTGAACCTTTCCTTGAATCTAGCGATGGGATGATCAAACGCCCTCGTCTCAATGCATATTTGACGTCCTTGTCTTTCTCCTTTTTAAGCGCAAAACGCTCTGACGTTTCATACTTGATTTGCACGAGATCGTCCATCGAAGCTTTCCGTTAGGCAGCAATCGGGTCTGGCAAGAGACGTGCTTCAACAGATACGAATGAAGTCTAGCCGACGGAAAATATCTTGAGTTAGCTGCCGCAGTGGGCCAGCCCTTTACCACCTTCATTTCATGGCGTCAAGTGCAGAACGTGCACCTTTTTCAATCATCAAGAGCATGGGACACGCTGACTGCTTTCATTTACTCGAATCGAACGCATCACGAAGACTGTAAAGCTATCGTTCCTATTGTGAATCCAGATTTGCAGAATAAGCTGGAACTTGTAGCAAAAAAACACTACCTTTCTTTGCTGCTTCTCGAAGGTTTTGATGAAAAAGAGAGCGTATGATTGAATATAGAATAGCGTGAAGTTGGGCAATATTCATCATCTTTCAAAAGCTTGCAGCAGATAATATAGTGTTGGAAAAAACCAAGGCGCTATCCTTGTTGATTCACAAAGAGAACAGAAGAGACAAGATAGTGAGTGGGATTGGCGAAAGGGAAAAACTACATTCTTCGGATATAACATTGCAAAGAACCTACACAATGAGACCTTTCAAAGAAATTCTAAAGTCATGAAGAAGCAACTTCTGGAATTTCCGGAACAGCTGTTTCTATCCATTATTCCATGTCAGGCAATTACTGTTAGTAACCTCCAGAAAAAAAAGCTGAAAATCAACAATCTCCCCTTTAATCTTGATGCCCTTCTCTAGATGTCTGAGCGACAAGGCATAACTCGTAATCCTCCCAACCTTGTAGAGCCACTTACGACCGATGGTTTACACCCTGGTGATGAAGGACCAAGCTCCAACGTTTGATTCTTTCATAACTA
This sequence comes from Wolffia australiana, assembly GCF_029677425.1. NCBI lineage: Eukaryota > Viridiplantae > Streptophyta > Magnoliopsida > Alismatales > Araceae > Wolffia > Wolffia australiana. The sequence goes on from NC_135844.1 coordinate 17,271,658, forward strand.
CGTCCACCACTTCTTCGATGGAATATATGTTCCTTCCATGGCATTCCCTGACTCTGGTGGCGACGACGTCAATGCATCGACACCAGACACGTCACCGCCGTCATCCAAAGTCAACGTCTCTGCTAAGGACGTGCCGCCATTGTCAGAGGATCAAGTCGACACACTAGCATCAGGCACGTCTCCACCAACGCACGCTCCTTCACGCGTCTTGACATGTCGCTAAGGGCAGATCCACAACTGCCCACTGACGCGACACGTCGCTCGTCTTTATTTCTTTTATTAACTGCATTTCCTCTTTCCTCCAAGGCCTATATATATAGGCCATTGTTTCAAGAAACAGTTAGGCAAGTTTATTTCAAGAATTGAGTTATCTTTCTTTTTTTGGAGTACTTGCCCCAACCCTTATCGCCATCACTGCTCGCCCAGGACAGCCCTTGGCTGCCGGTCGAGGACCGCCCTCAGGCCTCCCTAGGACAGCCTAGGGCCGCCCAAGGCCGCCCCAGGCCGCTTGCCCAAGGGCCACCCAAGGCTGCCCCCAGGCCGCCCGCCCAGGGCAGCCCTAGGCCACCCCAGGCCGCCCAAGACCGCCCCAGGCCGCCCGCCCAGGGTCGCCCTAGGCTGCCCCAGACCGCCCGCCCAGGAATCGTCCCAGGCCACCCGCTAGAGCCGCCCTAGGCCATCCGCCCCAAGGCCGCCTGCGCACGTCGCGTGCCCGTCACCCGCGCTTCCGGACGCCCTCGAAGCTTCTTACCGTGGCACATACCGTTTAGGTTTCGGGGCGCTGCCCCGAACCCCGCTAGGAGGCGATTGCCCCCTTGACCCCCCGCCAATTGACCGCACAGTTGGATCCGTGACACCCTGTCGGAGCGCACATCAATCGTCCCACCAATGACGCCCCATGCCCAAGCACTCCCGCCACTAAAGCGCGGAATGTCTCTTTGCCAGGGCCGCTCAATGCCCGGAACATCCAGATCTTCTCGTCCAATGGGCCATACAACGCCCGGATCACCTAGTCTCATCACGACCAGAATTCCCCGCAGCCTCTTCACTCACTCCGGTGTCGAGGTACGCCTGAACTCTTTGGTGTCGACGTGTTCTTCATCCAGTATTCCGCGAGAATCCTCCACCGCCAACAGATTTGATTTGATTTGGAATTCCCTAAAAATTCTCTCAATCGTGAGATTTCCTCATGACGTAAATTCGTGTATTGGATTTGGTGCTTCGCCATCGTCGCGGTGGTTGAAGACAGTACTCCCCCCCTCGACGAGGAACGGGACTGCACCACCAGTATTTCATCGGTTTTAAATTCCGAATTTGATCGCGTGGATTTCTGTGGTCTGTTTTATCTATCCATCCAAATCCATCTAGTCCCTCCATCCGTCGTTGTCCTATCCATCCCCACAGTCGTCCTTTTCCCTAGCTGTCCTTCATCAGACTCGAACTGGTGTTCTATCCCACTAAAGCCGATTAGAGAGGACTTCCTGTCATGGAAAACACAGCTATTAGCTATTCTTAATATGTGTAGGCTCTTAAGATTGATAGTTGATAGGGAAAGGGTTACCGCGAACTCATGACAGTGATGAAAATGGAAAAATTCGATCAAACTGAAAATACTACAAATGGTGACAATTGGATCAACATATAATTGTATTTATTTCATCACCTCTCTTGCAATCTAATTCTGCTTGTGTTGTGGGAAAAATAATCCCAATGAAACTAGGGATACTTGCTAAAAATATTAATTAATATATAGATTAGTTAACCTTATATTAATTTGACCAATTAATAGGTTAAGTCACCAACACGTGAGGTCCCAAGCTACACTATGCCCTACAAGGTACAAATGATTTCGTGGAAACTTTATGTAATTATTTGATGAGTATATGTTATCATTCATGTCCATAATACTCCTAGATTGACTTGGGGTATGGTCAAATTTAATGCCCTGATTTGCCATCCCATTTACAACTGATGCATTAGAAAATCATAACATAACTCTTTCTATAATATTTCCACTACCTTGGCCAAGGACTTCATCCCACATTTCTCCTTGAACAGTCTGTGGGAAAATGACCATGTCCTAACAACAATATCCCTTTTGTGGACTTATCACTACATCATTTGATGTGACACAACTGCCAGGATCTATCGGCTCGTGTTACACCACAGGGGGAAATGATGAAATGGACGCAACAATGCAGAGTGGATGCGGAAGATTTTAAAATTCAATTAGGAATACACGTCAACCGCTGATTAAATGTTGATCTATTAAAGTGGAGTCTAGGCGGCAATCAAGCTCCCAATGAACTGTTTGACCAACTCGTCAACCTACATAGTGAGGGACAACAAAGTGTCCAAAGGCGTCCTTAGCCTTCGTTGATAATGGCCCTAATTGATATCCCAAAGGAACCCTACCTCTTGATAAGATAGTGACTATTCCTATAATTTATTGATATTCTAGATAGAGGAGAAAATAGGGAGACGACATTGAAAGAAATAATGATAATCCAAAGATAAGGAGAAATGATTGAACTTGATGGGTCATAACCTCGAAGTTCGTGGCAAAGGGTTGATGCGACAACAACAAAATTCTGTTGTCACTGAGGTTGATCGACCATGGTGCAAGGTGTGAGAGACATGGCGGATGGGCATACGTTGACGGTGCCGACATACGATGGGCATGCGGGCACATAGAGTCGAGGGGCACGCTCGGTTGTGGGGCACGCCAAGGTGCTAAGGCCAGTTGAGCATGATGCATGGCGCAAAGGTGCCGAATGGCGTGCGCGGGTGATGAGATTCAAGGGGCACCAGCGGAACTTGCATAGGTGCGCGCACAGTTTGCCTGTGTTTGGGCTGGGTGGCTTGTGTGGCTGGTGAACGCCGAGTAGCAGAGTGATGGGGGGGCATGCGGGAGTGTGCACGGAATTGGAGCCAAAGTAATGCGCACAACGAGGGATGTTGGACTTAATGGTGTGAACGCAATGAAGGGTTGAAACCAAGCGGTGTGACCTGTGGAGTATTGGGGCTGTGGGCGCATAGACACGTGGGTGAGCAAGCAACCAAGGGTGTGCAAATGGTGGACGCACCGGCGTGCTGATGGCACTCGCACCGGTGAAGGGTGCAAGAGCACATCATGGCTGGCAGCGGCGTGCATGCGTAGCAAACTATGCCATGATCAAGAATGCTCAAATGGAACATTCTTGATGGCAAGAAGGGTCAAGAAGGCCTGAGATAGCATTCTTGGAGGGGCGTCACAGGCTGATTTACTGGAGAAGAGTTCACAGCGATTGCCCAAACGCGGCGAGGGGATGTGGACAATATTGGCGACGACTATTTCCAGTAGATGACCAGGAACACGGGGCATTCTTGGATTGGTTCCAAGAATTGGCTAGGTGAAAAGAAGCGGGCGTGGTGACGAAGTCGGTCTTCCAACAGAGGTGTGGCTCAACATGGTGAAACTGACAGTGTGGAGATGTGCGGCCTCCTCGCGATCTAGACTAGAGAATGGTAAATGTATTTCCCAAAGGGAGGAGGGCAGGATCCCAGATGAAGAAATCTTCAAATCTTGAACTTTCAATGAGCTCCAATTGGCTCCTTGGGCATGCCTCTCTTTACATAGGGTAAGGAGGATGCTCAAGTGGCCCGAGTTAGGGGAAATCATCGCGTGAAGAGGACTTTCCCCTAAAAGTCCAATAATACATGCTAAAATAAAATGTTAACGGACGAGGCTCAAAACATGATGGCCCATCCAAAAATTGAGAAAAACAAAATACAGAAAATAAAGGCATGCATAGCGACCCGTTGCTAGGCCGTATACTTGAAGCTTGGGTCTCTAACCTCGAGCTTTGCACCACGGTTGTTCACGAAGAGTCGTCTTGCTAGTTGGATGGTCCCCATCAGCATTGCTGATAAATTTTGGATTTTCATGATTAGGAACTCAAAGATTATAGTGAAAGCATGTGTCAATTCACAATATGTCTTTGGTGTCTCAAGCCTAACATCCACTTAGACAATTCTGATATGAGTAAACTTTATTCATAGTTAGATATTAAATCGTAAGGGATTGATAGGGCTCAATTTCATCAAATATTTCTCTAAATAGCACTTTTTATTCATCATTAGCCCATCCACACAAATATTTGCAAGATAAACCATCCTCGTCATAAGAGAATAACATATTGCTTTAATATCCATATATTTTGATGCCCCTTTTAAGTATCCTCTGAATATGAATGTTTAGAATATATGTGATTTGATGAATTTCAAAGTAATTCATGCCTTAATAGTGGTTGTGATCAAGCACACTAGATCTTCAATCACCAAATCGACTAGTCCTAAGTGAACACCAAATGCTGTCACTAGTTACATTAAAATGCTACTAAGTTTGACTGTATGGTGAACACATCAACAATGATTTAGGACCTAAATTTTCTATGACAGAAAGATAAACATATCCTTAAGTAGAATATAAAGAGGGAAAGGGGTCTCATTTGAAGCACCCATGCAAGCCTGATTTGAGAGCCCCTCCCTTTCTCCATTCTCTTCTCCACTCATCCAAGGGAGAGTGTGTTCATGGTGAGGAGATATTCTAGATTTTCAAGAAGAATCAAAGAAGAAGACGTGGAGATCCAAGCGCCGAGTGATCCCTTGGATACTTCTAGAGGCCGGATGTGCGAACGGCTTCAGAACGATCTTGGAGAGGCAAAGTCAAGGGTGGAATGAGTTCCCCACAAGGTACATTCAACGTTTTATCTTAAAGATAGATTGTGGATCGATCAACACATATTCACATGCATGGAAACATGTTTCCCATGGACGAACCAAGGCACTGAACCCAACATATGGGACCAGCCATACTCATTAGATGAGTGAGGGTAGTTAGTGCTATTCTATTCAGATACTTCGATGTCCTTCTCGAGTATCCTTTGAACATGAATATTTATAACATGTGCTTAAAGATTAGTGATCTCTATACAATCTCATCATAATTCACGAAGTCCGATCATGTATTCATTATAAGCATCACACAAGCCCTATAATGAATAGGTTCTATTAATGATCGTGGAACTAGATATGAAATGTGTGATTGGTTTTTCGGCCACATATATTTCCATCAAGGAGATGGGAGATGCAATTATTTTTTTTAACAGCTTAGGCTAATCTTTAATGCTTTTTGGGGTCGAGATGTTGATGTACCCTAACCATATTTTTGTGAAAGTCCCCCTAGAAAAACTTAAAAATAGGGCTAAGCAAGGATGTCCATAAAAGGGAAAAAGTTGGGAAGCTCATTTGTCCTTGACCCCCCAAGTCTTTTACGGAGAGAGGTTGCCTGAACTTTTTCAACTTGGGCCCTGAAGCCTTCTCTACTTTGGCCCCCAAGGCCTTCTTATGGCCCCCAAAACCTTAACTTGATTGACCTTAAAGATCTAACAAGAATAATATATTTATGAACAACATGTATTTCTCCTCCACAACAAATATACCAGACATAATTTGATGTATTTCAACATTAATATTGTTTCAGATGAGAAGTTTGTTAATTCAGAGATAAGAAATAGTAAATGTAATCATGACTTTCCTACAGCAATAAAACCTTTTTTGTTGTCAGTTTTTCCTTTAGGGCTCTTTTCTCCACGTTTCTCTTTGGATAAAATTTGTTGATTCTCGTTTAACCTTTGGCGCTCAAAACTATAATAGTTTCTTAAGTCTTGCAGCAAAGGTATGATTCCAACTTGTATGGATTTTTAACACGATTGACAAAGACTGTTACCTCAGAAAAAACATATTCAAAATAAAATTGAATTGATCTTGAGAGGTTGATCTTAACACGCTCTTAGTTAATCCCTTGATTCTTGTGCGGCCAAGTTTTACGCCCCTGTAACAATTTAAAACTCAACCAAAATATGAGATTCCAATTTATGAATTTCAACAACCATTTTAAGTTTAAAAACATCTTTAAATCAACCTAAAACTTATATCAAAGATATCAAACTTATTACAAGGGTCAAGGATGTAAAAATTTGAAGATACCATTTTTATTTCCTTTTAATATTCAATAAAATGCCTGCACCCAAAAAAAACAATTCCAAATGCATTTTACTTGGATTGGTGTTAACATCAAGTATGCTGTTAAAGAAATGCGAAAAAAGGGTTGAAAATTGCTTCAAGGAGTAATAATTTATCTTGCTTTTGGATTGCGATTAGAAAATAAGGAGAAGGGGAGTTTGAAATTAGGGCTCAAAACTGTACATATGGATTTAAAACTCTAAAAGGGCATACTGGTAATTTTTAAGAGTCCGACACTTATATCTATTGATTATTATTAGACAATTGAAAGAATTATTGTCTTAATTTTAAATTTTTTTATTTACTATTTTTCCATAAGTTCAAAATACATGTTGTTATGCCTACAACCTTAGATTTAGAAACTTGGAAATTTCAGTTATGTTTACTAAATAATTTTACTCAAATATATCACCATTGGATAGTAATATCTTTCTGTATTTAATCTTTATTAAATCATCAATAAATTCAACCTTAAGACCAGAAAGTAGTTATCAGGAACTTGCCGAAGTAATTAAATCAATCAAATGAGTTCAAATCCACACCGATATTTTTTCTCAAAAACCCTACAAAGTATAGTATATCCACCAATGTCCTCATGACCTTGTGCGTGTGACCCTCTAGATCTATGTATCATTCTAGTCAACAACATTAGTGGCCCAATAACATTTATTGACCAACCTTATTAATTAACTATATCAACATATAGATTAATTAAATACTGATCAATTTAATCCAATCGATAGGTTAAGTTTCCAGCTAGTGGGGTTCCAAGCTACACCTCGTGCTCTAGAAGATACCGTGTAGTCTCGACCTCTCTCATGGAACCTTTACCGTCATCAGTTACCGTATATGTATAATCTATTATCCATGCGAGACTCTCAAACGGCTTAGGGCATGGTTTATCGCCAAGCCCTAATCTGTCATTCGATTAGTACTAATGTGTAATGGGAATCATTGGAGAACGCCTTCTTTAATATCCTCACTACCCTAGTCAGGAATTGTTCTGCACCGTCTTCCTTGAGTCGATGTCCTCTTATATTGAGGGCGGATGATCCCATCTTGACCCTAATCCGTAAGCTTCCTTCTACGTCCGATCTATAACTTATTTGAATTCCTTGATTAGAGGCTCGTAAGTCATAGTCAAAACGTAGTCGTCCACTCACGAGATGTCCATGGTGTCTTAAGTCAGTGAATCCCTTATACAATCGTGGCTTGAATCAACCTGATTGATGTTTAGGTATAATACCATTCAGGGATTCGTACAGATCAATTTAGTGAACTCTTTCTCCAAAGAGCACCCACTATCTATCCTTAGTGTCGCCACACTAATAGCCACATGATCGGCTATACTTATTATATAAGTAGGATCAGCTAGTGTTATTCTATCCGGATAATTTGATTTCTGTCTCAACTATCCATCGAATAGGAATATTTAGTGATCCTTCTATTATGATATCATCATCATTCACTAAGTCATTGCACGTATTCATGGAATTCATTATAAATATCACACGGAATAATAGTGAACATAAATATTGCATTCAATTAACTTAAATAAACATGGTAGTGTGATTGGCTTGATGACCACATAATACCCATCACCATAGCCATTAGTGTGGATACACTAAGGATAGATAGAGGGTACTCTTTGTGGAAACAGTTCAACTATAGGATCCATATAAATCCCTAAATGGTAGTGTATTGAACTATAAATCAGGTTGATTCATGCCATGGTTCTGTAAGTGGTCCTTAGATCTGAACATTAAAGATGTCTCATCGACGGTCAATCTTAGTTCAGGTGCATCAAGAAGTTGATGAATACGATTGAGTGGTCAAGATGGGATTGTCCACTCTCGGTACAAGAAGCGACAGCTCGAGGAAGATGATGAGATGAAGTGCTTGGCCAAGGTAGTGAAATATCAGGAGAAGAGTTCTCCAATGATTTTTGAATGCATCAGTACACACTTGGATGACCAATTAAGGTATGATAGTTGACCGTACCCTAAGTAGTCCTATGAGCATCAAGTGGATAATTAAGAAGTGTTAATTAAGAATGGAGTGTTAATTAAGAATGGAGTGTTAATTAAGAAGAGGTAATAATAATAAGGATAGTAAGTGATAAGTAAAAGAACAAAACAAAGAGAGAAAATAAACGGTAGTATTAGAGGTTTTATAGATATTAAAGAGAGCAGTAAACTAGGATATTAAGATGAATTAATAGAATTATAGTTAAGGATGATATTAGTGTAAGTAATGGAAAAGTGGAGAAGTGGAGACGACTAATAAAGTAAAGAAGCATAGTGAAATATAATGAAAATAACCTAGGAGATTACTTACTTATTAGTAAGTTATATGAGAATATGGGTCGGTTATAAGAATAATGATATTATTATTTGAGTTAGATAAGGAATAAGATATTATAGAAATAAGAGATCATTAATTGATGAGGGACTATCTATATTCAAGGATCCTGTCTTGACCAGTTCGTCGAGTGAGAGATGACACGCGCCATCCAGCCTTCAAAAAACTAGTCCTAGTCAACGGGCCCCAGAAGTATGACTTTTTTTTGCTTTTCTTTCTTGTTTTGTGGGCCTTATATGAGTGGCCACATAAGTGTTGTGTGTGTTTGTTCGCATGTGTTTGGGTCCCCTTATGGTCCTACACATTTGTGTGTGTACGAGCCCGTGTATGGGAATCTTTATGGGCCCCTCTCCTATTAAGAACCCTTAGACCACCTTATTTGGGCATTTTCCCCTTTATTTCTAAGGGCAAAGCCCATATTTAGTGCTATAAGAGGGGGGTGCCCACAAGACGAAGGGAGAAGAAGAATTTTGAGAAAATGTGAACTTTTGAAAGTATTTTTCACTTTACTTAGGTGTTTATTTGATATTTTTAGCTTTTACACATATTTACCATAATGCCACTAATTTATTGGAATCATAAACCCTAGGTTAAGTTCATCGAAAACGGCCGCCGCCTTCACCGGATCTTCGGCCACCACCTGACGTTGCCCTGCCCGCGACCGCAGTTGCCTGCACCACCACCGCGGCCGCAAGAGCTTCCCCCATGACTGCCTATGCAGCCTCAAGGTCGCGTGCACCGCCCAACGGCCGTCTGCCCCACCTAGTGGCCGCCGCTTCTCTTGCAGCTGTTTGGGACGCTCCCACTGTCTCTAGCAGACACTCGTGCTGCTCTCGTGGCTGCCCTCGCGGCCTCCCGCTGCCCCTTTGCTGCCTTCCTCCTACTCGCACCGCCGTCACGCCTACGTGTTGCTCGCCTTCCACTATTGTTGAATCAGGCACTGCCTGCATCCACCGCTACTAGTATGCTCATAAGCTCCCTTTCGGGGTTATATTATTTTTTCAGTGCATCCAAATGTTTTTCCACCGCTGGGGTTAGGCTAGTGATATATAGGATCCACGTTCCGAGGATTAGGATTTCAATTAGTATGTCCTTGGTTGGGACCGTCGAGGGCATGCGTACTAGAAGTAGTAGCCGTGCTCACACTGTCGGCCTTCAACCCCACGTTTGGATCATCAGGAGCCTAGTGGCATTCCCAGGGCCTACTTATCGTGACTTACTGTTCGTCGGTGTCCGCTGACGCCGGGTGTCGTACTTCTCATCAATTTTATCGTCGAGTTATCATTTGCACTACACATGCATTATTCATCACTGTTCCATAACTTGATGTTCTCGCCCTCCGTGTGGTGTAACACGAGCCGTTGGATCTCAGCGCCCTTCGTGTTACATCAGTAATTAGTTTATAGAGGTATTTACTTGAGTAAGAGGTAGGAAGTAGAAATAAGGGAGATAAAATAGGTATTATAAAGATAAGGGAAAATGAGCATTATAATTTCAATGGGGGGTTGAAATAGATTATCAGATATGTCTATTTTCAAAATTAGAAAAAATAGGCAGAAATATGGAGATTGTTTAATTAATAAGTGAACTAATTAGATAGATAGATGATTGTTTTTGGATTTAAAGAAACTTAAGTGAAAATGTAGTAATGATAGAAAAGAAAGGGATTAAGAGGAAGTAAAAAGGATAATAAGAATATTAACAGTGAATCTATTAATACTACTAAGTTGATTATAATAGTAGAAAACATTATATACATGTTGTAATTACTATATAGTTGTGCCTATATGTATTTTTATACTTTTTTGAGCTGAAATTTGAGATGAATAGAGGTAGCCTATCGACACCTTTCAAGTGTTCAACAGAATGCCTTAGAGAGGTCAAAATAGGAGCAAGTGGTTATGTATATATATATACATACATATATTATATATAGCTTTTAAAAGGTTGAATAAGTTGGGACTTAGTGAAGTTGATTAATGTCTTTGAATGCACACTAGCTGCTCAAAGAAATGTCAAAAAATCAAAGTATTGAATTCTGATCAAACTGAACTAATTTGATGAGTAAAAGAACCTGAATCAAATTTATAATGTTAATCTACTCGATTGCAACAAGAAAAAGCTCAAGAGATACCATATCCACTCTTATTTGATGATAAGAGTGGCGGCGCCACCCACCACTGCCAAATTTTGGTGTGATGTATCTCTCTCTTTTCTCCTTCATGCTGGCACAGATTAAGCTCCCTAGATCATCTTGAAGCCTCCCTGAGCCGCCTCCACTCCACCGGAGCTATCACGATGCCGGCGTATGCTTCAAAGCTTGGATGAGGGACTTCCGTCCTCTCCATCTTTCTGCAACCAGAGATGTAAGTTAGGCCTTTGAAATCTCCCTTTTAAGGGGTTGAGAGATATTCTCTCAATCCCTCAAAGGGTCTGGCATAATCCAACAGCCCTCTAAGGTCCGTTGGATCAGCCCGTGGTTCCCTCGTGTGGCCTTTGTTGGCCGGCCGACAAGGAGGGTGGCTAGGGGGTAAAGAAAGACCATATTTCCCCCCATACATTTTATTTCCCTATAAAGTGGGTCAACAGATATGATTAAATCACAGCTGTGTACCCATTTTTAATCGATGCACCCCTCAAGCCATGCCAACCTACATCGTCAACCTGCCCCGTCACCAATCTCCTTTGTGATTGGTCAATTCATGTTGCTCCTCGCCAGCGCCCTGCAACCAATCAAAAGTCTAGAAATTATTAAATCTCATTGTCTCATTTTCCTTAAGAAGGCCCGTTATGACTCGGGCTTTGGACAGGGTCAGCTCAAAGCTCGTTCAGTATTTCTTTTTTAATTTCATAAGATTGCAGCCTGTTGGGCCGTGAGTACTTTATTGATCACTGGCCAGACCCGCCAGGGAACTGAAAGAAACAATGGGATATAATCCCATATTAAAATAATTTAGGACGTATTTTTCTAGAAAATTTTGCACAATATAATGAATCAAACATAAAAGACCCCTCAATTGCGTTCGGAGACTTCTCCTTCACCTCTATGGGCCTGATGTTGGGCCTCTTGGGGTCTATCTTTGTGCAGGCTAAGTGTGCCAGCGATTGGGCCTTGTGTGTTGGTGCTCGCCGACTGTTGGCTGGCAGCTAGCTTTAGTGCTGCTGACTCATCCTTAGTTGGCCACTTTAAAAAAACTTTTTATTGATTGATTTATTTTTTAAATGAATCCACGTATAGTTTATGGCCATAGTAGTTTTTAAAAAATCTCTAAATGGGATAGAAAATGGTTTTCAAGCTCTAGATAGGATTTTAGTGAGAGCAATGGCCTTATTGAAAATTTTCAAGATATGATTAATAAAATTATGTATAGAATAATTATAAAATGTGTATATTCTTACTACTAAAAACCCTTTATCACCTACCAATTGGGTCAAATCTATTCGACATTAATTAATCTATATGATGATATATTTAATTAATTTAGAAGTCTAGTAAAAGTTATTGGGCCGCTTGAGTCATTGACTACACTGATACATGGGCCCAAGGGTCACACTTAACTGGTCTTTTGAAAGTCGAAAGATATAAATAAGTTAAAGTTGTTTTATTAAAAAATATCCACTAAGTATAAATAGGGGAAGGCCCTGACAAAATTCACCCATGCTAGAATTGTTCAGGGGCCTTCCAATTCTGCTCCCTTCTCCCCATGGCTCCTCTCCATTGCCGATGTGATCAGAACAGTCTAAGAAGGGCAACGGATGTTGAACGGAGCACGCCAAGGTGAAGGAGGAGATTCAACGTGTCAATGATCCCTAGAGGTTGCAAACATAAGCATCGTGACTCATTTTGCTCTGGGATCCAAGAAATCATGAATGTGATCTGTGCACATGTGCTTAATTTCATGGTTTTATTGATTTTGATACATGCAATCATCATGTTCATCCAAATCAACACCTCTAGAACCCAACACTCCTCTACCTCGTTTCCTAGATAGAAAAATCCTAGGTTACTCAACTAAGTTATAGATAACATTGGTAGAGAACCTAATTCACCATCCTCCCCCCCTTAGGTTCTTCCTTACCCACTTCAATTTACAGCCCATTTCCAACACTCCTTTATCTCAATCTGTTAATTCTCCAATTCTCTAGATCTCTTTCCAAGAAATCATGGTGTTCTCCCTTTATTTCAATATCATTTGTAGAAATATTTGATTTCTCCCCTTCTCTAAATCTCTTATCTCTCCCCTTCTCAAAATCACATCTCTCTAAATCAATTTTATCAGAAACTCTTACAAGTAACAGATTGGGCTAAGGTTTAGTAGAGATATCTGAAAGAAAACTTATAACATTAGTAAGCTTTAGAAAATTATCATGGAACATTGCTGACAAGAAGCCCATTCATTAAATCGGTGAGGTACTATAAACAAATAGGCTTTGTCACCAAATGAAGAATTAGTGAGAGAGGGAAAAAACATAATGCTCAAACTGATCAAAATAAAAATATATAACATTAAAACAAAAATATTCAACTAATCTCATTAATAAAAGCATTAATACTTGGTATCTCTCATGTTCAAAATAGAAGATAACAGCTACATGGTGTTTATCCTTAACCCCATAAATGTCCAGGCTTTGGCACCTTCTTCATGGGGAATTTTCTTCTATTTTTTTTATTGAAGAGTGGATCCTTGGTCTGACTTGGATGTGAGCAAGAAGAAATCTAAAAATAATTAATTTCCATTTTGTTCTGGATCATAGCCCAAACAGGCCAAGTTTAAGATCTGTTTTTAGTCTCATCTAAATCAGATCCCAAAATTATCAGTCTGGTTTTAATCATATCAAGAAACATACCCAACATTGAACTTGTTTTAAATCAGATCCAAACCAGATCAACAAATTACAGTCTTTTTTAGACAAGACCCATAATTAATATATTTAGGATCTATTAGGGATCAGGTGTAAATCATGTAATAAAATTTGTGGTGTTTTTCTAATATGATCAAGAACGTATAAAAAATTATCATTATCATATTTTCTGGATCATATCCAAAGCAGACCCAAGATGGGATATGGTCTAAATACGACCAAGAACATAAAAATTAATCAATGGTTGAGAACAAGTATGAGTAATAAATTCTTTAAAAGAATATATGTGTTCACTCTTCTCTATTAGTGTAACAAATATCATGGAAAATAATCTTCAGGTAATACATATTGGATGTACTTGTCATTTATCCAACTCCTCATTCCCTTGAGCTTACGGATGCTCTTATCATTCATCCTTCACCTCCTACGTGTTAAAATCCCACACCTTTCAGAAAATTTCTACTCTGATAGAGTTCATCATGTGCAATATTTACAAAACTTAGACAAAACGATGGACTAATTTTGTTCCACCAATTCAACGGATCATCAGTGGTATTACAATGGATACTAGGTCTTGTCCTTGATCTATCCTCAGCCCGGCAAATGTCATGTGTGGCTTAAATTTTTCAATAGATGTATGATATGTACATCCATGAGGTATGGCCTTCCATGCTTCTTCATTTTGTGTGGCATTGTGTCAATAAGCTGCACCATTTTTCAATTTTATGCATTTTAACAATTTAAGGGATTTCTCTGACAACCAAATCTGATTTTTTGAGTCAAATATGATGTTTCCTGAATTTTTGACATTGTATTCATAAAGATATGATTTTTCGAGTTGATATAAATATACATATATACATATATATTTATATATTATGCGTTTATTTAATTTAATATGAATTTTGAAATATTATTTAAACTTTTTTCTGGAATGCCACGTGTTGACATTCGATTTGTGAAATGGCGACCAACCAATAATTAAGGTTAATGATTGGGGACAGCCAATCATTAAACTGGGTTAATGATTGGTGTCAGCCAATCATTAACATTAACCATTATGGCATCGCGATTAGTTATGCCATAATAGCGTTTTATTTAACGGATTTATTTTAACTCTTTTCAGCACAGGATGGCATGGCCAAATAAAAAAGACATGTTTTTTCAATAAATGCTACACAGAGACTGAGGAGCAAATATTTTTTTCCTTTTTTTGACTGGTCAAAAGTTGCAGATGTGCCCATGTATCATGAGACACATGGCGCCAGTACATTTTGCATGCATGTGTCAGCTGTCATTGGCTCTTAAAGAGGAACATGCTGATGTGGCACAAGCTGACACACCACCATGTCACCTGCACCATGCTTATTGGCGAAGTGAAAATGGGTGTGGTAATTTTGTGTCATTGTTTTTATTTTTGCTTCAATCAAATAAAATTTTTATGTATAATATTACTCAGATATGTATAGGGTAGAGTACGGTCATTTCCACGGGGATTGGCCTTTAGGAATGTTTCAATAAGTGAGTTGTTAGTTAATTAAATATAGTAATAATACTAAAGATAATGAATATAAGAAGAGACAAATAATTAGTAACTATATGAAAGAAGAAGTACACTAAGAGATCTAGAGAAGGGAGAGTATCCTATACTATATCCACTTAGTTATAGATACTAGGAATACTAAAGAAGTAAGATATTAGAAACTAAAGTTAAGGATGATATTATTATACTTAGTTAAGAGATAGATAAGTATTTAATAAGAGTTAGTCGTTTAATAGGAGGACAGAAGAAAGAAGAAGAAGAAATGTAAAGCTAAGGGGAGAGATTATTTAATTAAGTATCATTTTGTAAGCTAGAGAAGTACTTACATATATTGATAAAATAGATAGGGAGAGAATAAGTAATTATCTAACTATAATATGATTAAGTGAGTAGTTAGATCAATTTAGAGATATTAAGAAGGGGAAAGGGGAATATTAATAGTAATTACTCAGCATTTATATTAATATAAGATTGCCTATATTGGCAGAATACCCCTTATATAGGTTTAATACTTATTATGGAATTATTCTACGCATTTTTATAAGGTTTAAATGTATTTATATTTTTATATGCATTTTTATACTCAATTTCAAGAAATAAATGGTGATTTAGTCAAACCCCTGAGAGGTGTTGGACCAAATGCCTATAACGGAGTCAAAATCTGAACTTATCTTTAGCCTATATAATTTTTTATATTCTATATATATTTTTAATAGAAGAAAATAAGGGTAGAAGAGGCAGTTCTGTTGAACGCCCCTCGGGTGTTCGACAGAATGCCTGACAGAAATCGATCAGGTGATAGGGATGAATATGTTTAGAAATTTTATAAAGTTAATAAAATCGAACTTAGGCAAATCGGAAAATAATCATCAAACACATGAAATGTTCGATGAAATGCCTCACAGAACTTGTGGTGCAAAATTTGTAAGAGAACTAGGCCTATCAAGGTTTTTTAAGAGATGTATATAAAAGTAACACATAGGCGGAGACTTACCAAATTTCTGCAGCAAGTAGAAGTCGCTGACAGCTCTTGACCCCGTTCTGGCCACGTCGTCCTTCAGGTAAGTGCCTCCAACTCCCTATTCTTCTTTCCCTCTCGCTACATTCTCCCTTCAGGTTGTGGCACTGTCACTGCCGCCGACTGAGAGAATCGAAAGAAGATGAAAGGAAGGAGGATCTTCCCCTCCTTCGATTTTATTTCAAAAATGAGATTGAGAATTCAGAGAGAAAGATGCACAAATTGGGGGCTTTTGGCCCCCTTTAATGGCTTGGGAGGGACCTCCCAAGCCGTTCGATGGAGGGGGACGGCCCTAGGGGTCCTCCAGTGCTGTTGGATCACCCAATGTCCCCCTCGCCAGCCAAAAATGGCCCTCGGCAGGCGCCGTCGACGGCCAGGGGTGAGGTTGGATGGAAATTCCCTTGGCCATCCGATTCCCCTTCATAAACGGCCAACGGCTGCGATATAGACCCTTCTTATGGTGCACCCCAGTAGCTGCCACGTCAATGTCCCATCAGCACGCCTAGTCAGCTTCCTCATCAGCAATGTTTCTTCTAATTCGCCCGCCGAAGGTCTCGCGATCCGCGTCAGCACCAAGGGACCAATCACAGCCCTAGAAAAATAGCAAGAAAATGTATTAATATGACGGATAGATCTCATCGTCTGATCTTCGTTAATAAGATCGGACGGCTGAGATCATGTCTATCTTTGAAAAATAGTCTGGAAAGACACGGGCTTCGGGCCAGGTTGGCTCGAAGTTAGGTCTTGATTTATTTCTTTTTCTTCCTTTAGATTGCGGCCCGTTGGGCCGCGATCACACTATTAAGTTGTCCAGCCTACTGCGACAATACAACAATGGGATTCTAAATCCCATATTGAAGATACTTAAAAGATGCAACGCTATATAAATGTCAAAATATACTCTATACTGAATTAAAACAAATACTTCTTCAGTGCGTTCTCTTCTTGCTTGTGGGCCTGTCTGTGGGCATGTGCTTCTTGTGGCCGGCTGGGCGTGTCCCTGTCGGGCGCTGCCTTTCCAGCTGTGGGCGAGCTTGAGCCCCGCGCTCGCCGGCCTACGACTGGCTTGGGCTCTACACGCCTGATGGGCTCCTTAGCCGGCAAAAAAAACAATAGTTTTATTGATATATATATAGATATATATATATATATATATCTATTTATCTCTCCTTCATTTCATTAAATTTCTATATTTTTTTCTTCTATTTATTTTCTCCACCTTCGTTTTCTTCCCTATCGTAGCATATATACATACTAAGTAGAGCATAAGAAAATGTTTTAAACATATTTTTACTAGGAAATTCTTGAGTATGTAGAACATGCATAAAAATGACATTAAAAAGCATTTTTAATCACTTGCTCTATTTAGTGCATGGAATGTAAAATTCTTATAATATTGGAGAAAATACACATGAAATGGTCCCAAAATGACTTTAAAATATGTATGATTACATGACACATTTTGGGTCTATCACTTATTCAAAAGCATATTTAATATTAAATTATCATAAATCAATAATGTCTTTTCCAGGAGTGACACGTGGCATGATGAGAGCCGTCAATCATGGATGAGGAGGAAGAATCTGAGCCAATCATCAAATTAAATGCCATCATGAGACAAAACCCTAACAGAATGACGTGACAGAGCTAATGAGGATGAGGAGAGAGAAATATTTTGATTAAATAAATGGCTAAGAATCCTCCAACTTCCAGGGTTCATATCTAACGATCCATAATTATGATTGAGCTGAAATTTTACTGCACCTCATCTTCATATGCTCTATCCATATGGTTGGATATATAAATTGAAACTCCCAATATTTGTCAGATGAAGAAATATCCTCTATTACCTATTTTTATGGGGAAGAATACAGAAGACCTATCTAGGGTATGTCAGATGAACAACTTCCAACATGTTCCCTTAGAGATAGTCCAGATGAGATTATTTCCACTCACCTTGAGAGATAGAGCAAAATAGTGGTTTAGGAATCTAGCCATGGAGCTGAATTCTTGGGAAGAAATAGAACAGTCCTTCCTGAAGAAATTTTATCCCATTTGAAAGACAACGATGATAAGAAAGGCTATTAGGGAATTTCATCAGGATGTTGGGGAACCATTTAATGAAGCATGGGAACGTCCAAGGGAATATACAAGGACTTGCTCTCATCATGGAGTAACCAAGCATGAGATCGTGCAAATCTTTTATGAAGGTTTAAGTAACCATGATCAAATGTTTGTTAGATGCGGCAAGTGGAGGTGCCTTTATGGGAAAGTATGATGACGAAACCTTGGATCTCATATAGCTGATAGTGTAAAATATTGAGCATCATTCTGCACGCACCTACCCTAACAAGGCGAGTGTCCTGAGAAGAGGAGGCATCATAGATGCAAAACTTGTCCAGACAAACATGATGATGGCGAAGATAGAAAAATTAGTAGACTCCCAAAAGGCATTGGTGGAAAGATTAACTCGACCTAGCACCCCTCAAAGACCAGGGGAGCAAGGTCGTCAAGAGGTACCACTCTTGCACATGGACAATACCAACCTAGAGCATGATGAATGGTGATGCTCAAGCTGAACAAAACATGATGGCAATTCAAGGGCAAGAACATTACACAACCGACAATAGACAAGGTCAACAAGTTAGACCCTCATACAATAACAGATTTATCAATAACACTACTCGTCATGCTCCTCAATCCAACAAGGGATACCCACTAGGGCAAAGGAGGGGTCCCGAGCAGTTTCAGCACCACACTCCACACCTATTCTCAACCACAATCATCATCTCAACAATCCTCAACGCCAAAGGATCTATCAACTCAAGAGATGATGATCAAAATGATGGCACAAATGATTCTTCTCGCACAACAAAATGAGACATTGATGGAAAGAGTCAAAAAATTGGAGACCCCAACAGTAAAGAGCACAACTCAATTGCCCTCTCAAGCAGTTCCGAATCCACGAAACATTGGACCAATTCGAGATGCGCCATCACGATCTGCGAATTATATAACATCACCATCCAAATCCAACTCACCTTTGGAAGCAGAGCCATATGTCCAATCCCCTAATTCATACCATGGAATATTTATTATATATAAAAATATTTATTATGTATAAGTGGGAGTGGTGTTTGTTTACTCTCCTACTCATTAGTTAAATTTGACTCTAAGATCCAATCCATGTGGAAACAACCTTACTCTCACTTATACATCTTTGAGTAAGTTTACAAATTAAAATTTTTATTTGATCAAGGTGAAAGCAATAACAAAGGCAAAATTACAACCCATTTTTTACTTTGTCAAATTTAATTAATGAGTAGTATATTGGTGAGTATTCCCGCCTGTCACGCGGGTGGCCCGGGTTTGATCCCCAGCATCGGCAACTATAAGAACTGATTGAGGAATCATCCTAAATACATTTCTCGAAATCAAAGTAATTCGATTTCGAGAAAAATAATAAAAAGAACCAAAACTCCCCATTAAGGCATTTCTACAAAGACCTTTCGTGTGAATCCTACAATTAATCTTTTAAAGATAATTTTTAATATTTTCAACCCAATTAAAAATCTCGAAAAAATACAATAAAATCTAGGAAGATATAATTCCTATTTTATATACACCTTAAGATTAAATACCTTAAAAATCATTTTCTTCTCTTAGGCATTTTATCAAACACTTTGTCTTCAATATTTGACTCTTAAAATTCCTCTACCAAATGAATCTTAAAAAATTCTCCAAAAAATTGCTTAAATCACAAATATACCTCTACTACCTATATATAATTTTAAGTCTAAATGAAATCTTTAGAGAGGACTTCCTTTATAAATCACAAATAATTTTTTTCTTGTTCTCTCTTAGACTTACAATAAACACCAAGTGGTGTTTGTTACTCTCCTACTCATTATTTAAATTTGACTCTAAGATCCAATCCCTGTAGAGATGACCTTACTCTCACTTATACATCTTTGAGTAAGTTTACAAATGAAAATTTTTATTTGATCAAGGTGAAAATAATGACGACGAAAAAATTAACACCCATTTTTGCTTCGTCCAATTGGCATCGTTGCCAGGGATTGGCATCCCTTGGAATAGATTTTTACTGTTGAGTTGGATTTATTTTATTATATTTTTATTTTCATTTGATGAAATAAAAATATATTTGTTTTCTTACCCAAAAAAATACAATTGAACTTGAATTCATTGATTTGCTTGTATTACATTACTTTATTGATTACTATCTTGAGCAAGTGATTCTGAAATTTATTTCCTCCCATATGCAGCGTATAGATTTTTTATGTCTAAAACTTGACTAGATAGGTGGATTAGTGATGGGAACCATCTCGTCAATGACACCAAGGGGCATCAGCAACCTCTTCGACCCACCCGAGCCGACCTCCACAACCAACACGTCAAGTACACGACCTAACGACGGATCGTGAGCATTTGTTTTATTTTTATGTATTTTGTTTTGATTTTGAATTGTGTATGGGCCTTAATGTTTGGGTCTCGTCCATCATGGCTTTTGTTATTTTCTTTTGATGTATGTTTAAGGGGAAACCTCTCGTCACGAGGCGGTTTTCCCCCCACCATTTGGCCCTATTGGGCATCCTCCCTATGCTATATAAAGGGAGGCATGCTCAAGGAAGCCCTTGATGTTGATTGAAGTTTGAAGTTCTTTCTCAATTGGGTCCCGCCCCCTCCCTCTGAGAGTTTTCTATTATTGTTTCATAGATTAGATCATGGAGTCACCCCGACACATCGCCAATGTCCACGTCGAGAACATTCGGTGGAAGAAACCTTCATCGGCGTGCTCACTTCGTACCCGTTCATGGAGCCTGCATCAAGAAGTCAGTTTCTTGATCGAGTTGCCATGCAAGCACCGCCAAGAAACACCTTTCTTGAAGTTGTTCTTGGAATCCCGCCACTGTCGCCGCCACTGCCATCGCTGCCGCCGCCATCATCGTCACCGCCATCATCGTTGCCACCGTCGATGCCGCCGCCGCGCCCCGACATTGCCCGCGGCACTGCACCTCCCCGTGGGCCCACGCGCGCTCATGCGCTCGCCGCGCTCCCCCCCCCCCCCCCCCCCCCTCGTGTCTGCGCGTGCCCGCATGCCCACGTCTCCACGTGCGCCTACATCCACCGATGCACAGACGTCTACATCCATACGCTTGTGCGTGCCTGCCACGCGCCCCCGCCTGCGTGTGTCTGTCCGTGCACGCCCACCTTTGCGTGCCCACCTGTGCGCGGCTGTTTGTCCATGGCCGCCTGAGCGCATTTGCATGTGATTACACGTCTGATTACACGGACCCGCCTGTGTGAGTCACCCAGCATGTTACTTCTTGTCCCTGCCAGGAGCCCACATGCACATGTGCCTCCGCCCACCTAGGAACTGCCCTAGTGTGCCAGCTCCATGAACCGTACCTGCTGTAGACTACGCCATGGATGATGGGTCTCAGCCCCTACAGGTTTCATTGTCTCCCCTACACTCATAGTCAAATTACTTCTTTCATTGCTGTCTATTTGTGTTCCTCTGCCTGAAAACTTGATAGGATTACCCACCGCTTGTCAAGGGATAGGATATTCCTTTGCAATATGGCTAGGTCTAATGGTAGAGGACTTGGATGCCTTTGGGTACTAAAATACCCCTCATTGCATAATCATCTAGTCGGTCAAAAGGGGCGTTGGGAAGTCTGAATTTGTCTAATCAAACTCTGTATCTTTAATTGATCTTTCGAACAATCAGCACTGTCGTATATTAACTCGTTAAATTTACGCGCATCATTCGATCATCATCTGGCACTATTTGATTACCCGTGGTCTCTAACTTGTGTTGTAACACATGCCGATTGATCCCCCCAACCATGTGTTACATCAATTAGGCACAACTAGATAGTGATTATCTCACTATAGATAATCCTCTTACCCTATTTCACTCACTCTGTTGAGTAAGTTGACTTACATCATTGCTATGGAGGTGTCTCCCACAATGCAGTCATTTATGGAGTTTGTTTAGAAGCTCACCATATGGCCTGGAATTATCAAATTCCCGGTAGAGTATGCCCGGAAGAATATCCTAGGTCAATGCCTTATAGACATGACATTAGCACTCATGCATCTTTTAATGGAGGCACAAACTTTAGGGTAGAGCCTATCATGATTGATATCTTACCAGTTTCACATGGATATCCTATGGAAAGTCCTTATGATCATCTTTCAGATTTCCTCTATTCATGCTACAATGATCACCTTTGTCACATCCCATTTGAGGCGGTAAGGATGAGACTATTTCCCTTCTCCATCGACGGTGCAGCTCATGAATGGTTTATGGGAATAGCTAGAGATCTGTATACGTGGGATGAGGTAGAGTATGAATTTAAAGTGAAATATATAGGTAATGAATGAAAAGGCTTTCATTGCTCATACCTTGGGGATGATTATGAGAATTCATACCATGATAAACATAGTACAGAAATCAGAGATCAAAGGCAGCTTGAACACCTCCATCTACTTGAGGAAAACCAACACTATACTTGTGGGTACCATAATTCACCTTATGGAGGGAGTTTTCCTTCCACTGAGCAGGAAAGGATCTCAGAACGATATCATTCTTATCTTAATGACGAAGCCGCACACCCCATGATGAGCATCATTTTCCCCCCCGCAGAGCAATCCATGAGGGATATGATGATGAAGATGATGGAGAAACTAGAACTAATCAACAATAGAAATGAAAACATGATGAAAAGACTAGATATATTAGAATCCCATCGTCGTAGTGAAATCATCTTATTCTCTGATGAAGGCATGATAGAGGAAATAGTACACCCATCAAGCCAACATTCTCACGAAGATCTTGAACTGTCCATGTGCACGGGGGAGCATGAGAAGAAATTAAATGATCACACCCAGTCTTGAAGGACCAAGAGGATCAAATTATGGATGGGTTTGATGAGTCTATGTGCCCATCTACAGTCCTTATTGTTGCAGATCATGACAATGAAAATCTCACTTATACTCTTGATTCTTATGAAGAAAGTGAGGCACAAGATCATCAAGAGGAGAAAAAAGAAGATGGTGATGAAGGGGAAGATAAGAAAGAAATCATTATGCATCCTCATCCACTTGATTATGAGGATCATAATGCACTTGGATACCCTTCTTTAGAACAAGTTGAGCCAAAACATGGGATTCACATTTCATATCATCCATGGAAGTTGACTTGGATTCAATTCATAGATATTTTTGGTGGTCAAATACCCCTTGACTCCACACGCTTAGTCAAGGTACTTTTCATGGGGGTGAAGACCTTGACAAAGTCAACTTTAAAATACAAATATATTCACATGGGAATAGAATTTCTTTTATGAAGTTGTATGAAGTCTGGCTGAAGACTATAAATTCAGTGCTTACTGGGAGACAACCCAGTCTTCTTATTGAAATTGATTTTCGTAGTTAGTTTTTATCCCTTTCCTAGATAGAGCTTACTCTCTTTTAATATGTGAATGAAGAGTTTCAGGATAACACGGACACAATTGAGATGCAATGATGGGCTTCAAATATTGGTTTTCCATAACCTCTAGATAATTATATACTCATACATATGAACATAGCCTAAATAGGGGAAAATGTGAAGCCAATCATTAACTAAATATGCATTTCATTTTAGCATGTATGCATTTAATCTTAGCCCTTAATGTCTTATCCAAATTTTAGCATGCATGATCGCGGAGCATATAGGAACATATTTCACAAGATTGAGAATGTTTTAGTAAATTGTGAAGAGAGCAGCCTAAGTGATGAAGGTTAAAGTGGAATAGTGGCCAAGTCCAAGGAGTTTAGGGCTAGATATTTCCCTAGGGTGAGTTAAGAACACCTAGTTTTCTATTCAGACATATCATGTTCCTAGACTACTATTTCTCTTTTCTCTACTTCTTACCTAATTCGTTCACAGCATCTTAAGCTCTCGTCACTGAAACCTTCCATGAAAATCTTTATAGCAATGTGTAAATTTGATGTCAATCCTCAAGCGCTACTACTATTGACAGAGTGAAGCTCCTTGAATTATTGGGGGATACAAAACCTCATCGGGGGAATAAGCTGCCTGTCTACTAAGGCAACATATGGGATGGATAAAAGGATTCAGTCATTGCAAATAAGGCAAAGCCATCAATCCAAAATAAGGCAAGAGCCATTTGAATAAGGCAAAATCCTGCCAAAAGTGACTACATTATAGCCATTGTGTACACCAAGTGCACAGATTTCAAAACAAATCCTGCCATCCATGTGTTATAGCCGATGTATCTATAACTATAATATAGAGGATTGACACATTTCTGCACCATGCACCATCCTTAGTAATGGGGATTGGATAGTGACTTGAGTTTGAGTTGAAGTGAGCTTACTTTCTTTACGTATATTATATGCTTACTTATAAGTAAATGGATTGTTGAGATGTCTGTCTAGGATCACTAAGTGAACTGAAGTATATACTTAGGGGAATGTCTATTCATTAAAACTTCAAAGAAACTAGACTACATTTCACACAAACCTTAGAGTCACTTTTGGTGAAATTATTTCCTAAGTGCTCTCCTACATTTCATAAAACGTTATATGATCTTGTTCATCCCTATGTATACCTCTTCAACCGGACACTCTCTCCCCCTCTTTGTATCTCGGTCCTCTCCTTCTCTCCGTCTGTCCCTTCTCTCCCCCTCTAAGCATCTCTCTCCCTCTCCGCGGTCATCGCATCTCTCCCTCTCTCTGTCTCTCGGCTCTCTAACTCTTCCTGGGCCTGTGGATCTTGCCATGTTGAACGCCACATTCTTGCAATGCCAGATGAATCCGTGAAGAATCCGTGAATCCCGATGAATCAGGTTGAAGATTTTCCTTTCACATAATCCCAACAAAACTGTATCTTTTTCTTCCAAGTAGACTTTATTATTCAACTGGCAGGTATGAGCACATATACAACAAATCACAGTAGTGGACCTAATTTGTCAAAAATCACACAAGATGACCATCGTGGGATAATAGATCACACAAGTTTCTTAGCTTAATATAAGGTGGAATATTATCATTAACAAACAAAAAAACCATGAGGAAAATATAGAAAAAAAATCCAAACTCTAAGTATCATGTGACTCTAAGGAAAATAAAAAAACCATGCTCACTTCTCTCAACGACCAAAATATTAAGTTCAAAACAAGAAAGATTACCAAAATAAGAACAAGTGGAGCTCAAATCATCAAGAAATTTAAGATCAAAACGTGGATCAATAAAGAATTAGACGCATTTTTATGTTTTCTAATAAGTATCACACATAGAAAAATCAAGGTTAAAAAATTAAACACATTTTTATGTTTTCTAATAAATACATTAAAATTTTCGTCATCCTATATAGTAATCTGTCATTTCCATCATTCGTTAGTAATCTTCGAGTGTGGATGTTCTCTAGGGCTGAAGTGGCTCCAATGTGC
This sequence comes from Wolffia australiana, assembly GCF_029677425.1. NCBI lineage: Eukaryota > Viridiplantae > Streptophyta > Magnoliopsida > Alismatales > Araceae > Wolffia > Wolffia australiana. The sequence goes on from NC_135844.1 coordinate 17,296,994, forward strand.
TTGTTTGACATGTCAAACGCGTCAAAGGAGCCATTGTGGAGGTGATGGAGGACCATGCCATTGAACACGCCCTGACTCGTCATCAACCTCGTCACAGAGCCTGAGCCGACGTAAAGGATCCAAACTTCCACTACCAGGTTTATAATTGCATCCGCGTTGTGTTGTTTTATTTCGTATTCATGCAGCTTTATAGTCTTTTGGAGGTCCTTCATGGGTTTTACGGAGTTTCCTCGTCATATCGCCGGTTTTATTTTCGTCGCTGCTGAACTGTGGGACGGGCCCCCCTGCGTGTGTGCGGGTTCTTCCTCCATTTCCCATGAGTTTGTGCGTCTTGTCCTTCTGTTCACTCTTTTGAGTGGGGGGGGGAGGGGTGGGGGGTGAAAAGCCACGCATGGTTGCTTCCCCCCCCCCTTAAATCATCCTTTAGGGGAGGGGAAAGAAGCCCACTAAAGCCTCTCCCCTAGAGGAGCCCACTAGGGTACCCTTTTGACCCCCCCCCCCTTTTCTCTTTTGCTATAAAGTGAAAGGGTGGGCTTCGTTTAGGGACGGACTTGTCTTTGAAGAACAAGAAAAAAGAAGAATGAAATTATTGTTTTCTTTAAGGGTTCCTGCGTTCGACACTCCTTCCCCATCCCCATTCTCCTGAAGATTTTGATCGTCCTGTTGCCCCACGTTCGGTGTTTTCCCCGTGATCCACCCTGAGTAGCAATTGTCTTTGAGCGGAGCCCTCTGCTATCGACTGGACGTCCACAAAACCTCCGTCGGGCTCGCAGTGCTGTGGACCTAGTTCTGCACTCCACGATTATCAACAGTGGTCAACTCGACGGCATCCGTGTACTTGTTCTCTCTCCATCGGACTCTGCCTGGTTGACAGCAGCATCCCGGGAAGACAGAAAAGAAAAGAGGGAGTTATTATGACGTTAGGAGGACAACGACGTCAGTAGTGCACTCTATTCCCCACTCCTCCCGCTGTCTGAATTCCGCCGAAGCACAACTGTGCGGTGAACTATTTCCTCCAGGCCTTTCATCTTGTATCTTGTCGGGCTTCTTCCGCTCTCTGATTCCATCGGTGCTGAACGGCCATCGAGGCTTGCACTCCATTAGTCACTAGAACGCCGAAAGAGGAGCTCTTGATCCTACAATACGAATTCCCGCAGTGTGAACGTGCCAATATATCACATTCTTGTCTGTCAACCACTATGTCTCTGTCTCTTGATCAGGGTTGGTGACTCCCAGGTGTCGCGGGTTCCCACCATTGTCAGACGAGTCGAGATTATCAACTTCCCCGACTTTGTTGCTACGGCGACTATCGTCAACTGTTGGCAAATTTCACTTGGTCGGAATTCCGGTGTTGCTCTACCTTGCCTGGAAACTCTTCGAAGCTGGAGGACCAGTTGGCTGCCCGTCCAAGCTTGACGTTATCATGATCGCCAAGATCCCTCCTCCACCTCACTCTCAACGGACGCCTCCGCCAATTGATCACGGGGCCTTAGCCCATAGGTCACACTCTCCTCCCCCATTACTTTGCAGTATCGTTACGTTTTTTAGTACCGGTCTTTGATTGTTCCTCTGCCTCGAGAGAGATCCCTCGACAGTTACGTTAGGTTTTGCCACCATCTCGTCCTAGGTACTTTCTTGACCGCGTCGGGTTCATTCGCTAACGTCGACGGTCTGGACGCCATCTGAGGGTGACACGTCCCCCACTCCGTCGGTCTTCGAATTGGTCCCCTCGGATCATTGGGAGCCTGGGCAAGGCTCAACACCCAGTGTCGTCACCTGACTCTCGCCCCGTGACAGTTGGTTGCTGTGATTTCTCGTTGAGTTTCCATATAAAATTGCTTTCATTTATCACTGGGCATTTTGTTCATAGTTGTTACCCTAGTGGTGCAACGCGACGAGCCGAGCACGTTATGTTACATACGGAGGCTTGGTTGGACCGTCGATCGCTCAAGGTTGCTCGCCGACGTGTCTGAAACATTAGGCAGGCGGCAGTGGGTCCCTCCCGCTCAGCAGCATGCATTGGATTACACGACACTCAAAAATGCGAGGAATAGAGAAAATATAAACAAGATCTATCTCATAAAATTCATGTTAAAACAAAGAAATTCGTTGGAGGAAATTGATACATGTCGCTTTGCCTTGTCGAGATGAACAGATAAAGCACAAATTGTAGTATATCGAGCTTCAGAATTGTGATAGTTTTGGAAATTAGAAATCGAATAAAAAATCTTACCTTAGATCTTTAATCACCTCTATTCGGAGTTATACTGCTCTGTGTGAGCTAATTTTGGGTTGTTTCTAACAGATTTACGAATGGCGGATGACTAATGATGAATGACGGAAATATGACCGTTCAGTCATCCGTTGATCACTATGGACGAAGACGAATGACAAAATTTAAATGATGGATGATTAAACCATTATCTGTCCTCCATCTCTACAGCTAAAGAGGGTTCACAGCTACGATTTAATCGTAATCATTGAACTCACAACAAATGGATCTAATGGACCGGGGCATCAACAAATTTGTCTCATCCCGCCACCATCTCCATCGCCGGAACAGTTATTCCGACAACAAAAAGGTGGATTTCTGCCGATTCGTCACCGCAGATGGCGGCGGGATGGTCCCATATTAGTCAGGAACGTCTTTAGACTGTTCCTGACCTATAAAAACTGCAGTAAACTGCCCGAGACATTTCTTTCGCCACTGAAATTATGAACCCATCTTTTTGAAATAAAATCGAGGGGGGAGAAGATCCTCCGTCTTCATCTCTTGACCCTTTGATCTCTTGGTCAAAGGTGGTGACAAAGTCGTGATCTGAAGGGGGATTAGCAAGAGAGAGGAGTGGAAGATGGAGAAGATGATAAGACTCACCTGAAGGACGACACAGGTAAGTACTTTGGAGCTGTCGGCTTCCTCCATCCACCGTCAAAATTTGGTAAGCAATTTCAAATTGCTTTATTTTTAAGTTGATATATAATCATCCTCAATACATTTCTCGAAATTGAAGTAATTTGATTTCAAGCAAAAATAAAAAGAACCACAAAACTCCATTAAGGCATTTTTACAAACACCCTTCATGCGAATCCAAGAATTGATCTTTTAAAAATCATTTTGAAATCATCTTGCTTTTCTTCTGTTTTCAGGCGACAGCTCAGCAGGCACGCTATCGTGGACAAATCAGATGAGCGCACATGGGCTATTGGCGTTGACATGGCATCGCTGACGGAGCAGGGTCCACCGGAGCTAAAGAGGGTCAACAGCTATGATTTAATCGTAGCCGTTGATCCCTCTTTCAGATGATCCGACAGTCGAGAATACTCTCGATCATCTTCTTCCTCCCGTCGCCGGAGACGGCGCCGGGATGGTCCCATATCGGTCAGAAAGGTCATTGGACCGTTCGTGACCTATAAAAATGCTGTAATTTGCCAGAAAAAGGATCTTTCGCCGCCAAATTTGATATGGTCATGGCCTGTAGAGACGATCTTACTCCCACTTATACATTTCTGAGTAATTTTACATACTATTTTTTTATTTTATTGAAGTTAAAATAATAACGACAACAAATTAACACCACTATTTTCGCTTTGTTTGATAAAATGTCTATTTGATAACAACGTCATGATCATAATGTTTATCCTTCATACTTATTCAAGAAAACCTAAATCACTATTCTCCCATTTCACTCCTCATTCTACTCCTACTCCACTACCTTCATCACCATGCACCACACTATCATCTTTGTCTCGTTTCGTCTTCCTATCCTCCTATATTCTATTAAACCATAGGTTAGTAAACCCTAAATTATTAAACCCTAAAATAACTATTTCTTATCAATAATTCTAAGCTCATCTCACCTCCACTGTTCACGTCTTCCTTCACCCTAAGCTCTAGTCCTACTCGCTAAATTTATGTCCATGGAAGTGAGGATATTGGAGAAGGCATTCTCCAATGATCTCTGTTATGTATCAATACTAATCAAATGATAGATTAGGGTTTGACAATCAACCATACTCGAAGTCATTGGGGAGTCTCGTGTGGATAAAGGATTATACATAAACGGTAACCAAAAACGATAAATGTTCTTTGAGAGTTCAACACTAATCAGTATCTTCTAAAGCACGACATGTAGCTTGACACCCCACGAACTGGAAACTTCACTCATTAATAGGGTTAAATCAATCCTTTGTTAATTAATCTATATGTTGATATATTTAATTAATAAGTTTGACTAATAATTATTATTGGGACACTGAAGACATTAACTAGAAAGACATATGGACCTAGAGTGTTACGCGCATAAGATCTTAGTGACATTAATTTAATATATTTAACTTATTGGGATTTTTGGGAAGGGGCACCCATTTTTAGGCACCTAGGCCAGAAAGAGCTGGGACCCCGCCCCCCCCCCCCCCCCTTCTTCCTTCTGAGGTCTTCTCCACTCATCCAAGAAGAGAGTCTTCATGTTGAGAAGGTTTACAAGGTTTTCAGGAAGAGTTGAAGAACAAGTGGAGATCAAAGAGCAACTTGATCGTGTGGATACTTCTAGAGGGCAGGCATGTGAATGGCTTTAGTGAAATTTGAAAGTGAGCAAGTCAAGGGTGAAATAAGTTTCCCACAAGATAAATTTAATCTATTATGTTTTACAGATCAATATGGGATCCATCAATGCTTCTATTGCATAGAAACAGTTTTCTATCATTCAATCAAGGCACCTAAACCCAACAGTGGCATCGTGCCCGCATCAAGGCCACATGTTTTCTTTTTTAATGATTAGTGGAGATCTTCATTCAAAACTATTAATGATTGGTTTTCATCGAAGTAAATCAGATGACAGCACATGCCAAATTGTGATGAATGACAAAAAATGCATTTAACAGCAAAAAAATTTAAAATAATTCTGACAACTACTCTAACTTAAACTAGTATCTCAAAATTGAAAATTATTGAATAAATTGATGTTATCAAATTTTTAAAAAGCAGACTTAAAAATATTTTTTAATATTATGCCAAAAAATCTAAAAATCCAAAATCCTAGTATCATTATAAAATGTATATAATCATTTTTAGCATGATAAAATCATTATATTCTCATTTAAATCCAACATGCAATTTTTCACATAATTAGCGAGTTCTCAAATTCTCCACGGCAGATGTGGAAGTTTATAACTAAATGTCATGATAATGGCTATATACAAAGCTATAGAACTCTTCATGTTCAAGCCACATGATCTAAAACCAGAAATAAGGCCAATAACACATGATTTTGGGGTCATAAATCATGCATTTATCATCACATATTATCTGTATTAATACTGAATAAAATGGAAAACACATATGTGCATAAAAGGTACCATTATATACTTATTTTTATGCATTGAACTCCATTTTTATGACTAACCAATTAAACATTTTAGTTTTGAGATAATATTTTGATAATATTGGATTATATTCCAAACAGTTTTCAATTTTTGAGTTTTAAACTTAAGTTGGGGGAGAAATAATGATACAATATATCTCCTGTTTTTAAATACTTCTTTTCTTCAAAAAAAGTTATTATACTTAACCAAATCCACCTTAGAAAGTGCACACGCTCATAGGTTTTGGAAGCTTATGCATAAAAGTTAGGCTTTTTACTATGGAATGGAGTGAATTAAGTTTATACACATCCCCAATTATCCTTTGTTTACCAGATCCTGCATACATGTCTATGATCATCATTACCTAATCTTTATTTTGGGAAAAAACGGAGAAATCTCATCAAGTACCAAAGGCATGGAATCCAACTTAACCATCAGACTTTGCATCACTGATACTACCCTAATTATCATACTACTATCATTCTTTTTCCATGTTTTATATACAACAAGATTATATACAATTTTTATCAAACTTAAAAATGATTAAATATATTTTTCGAATCATGTTATATTTTATGGATTTTTTATGTTTTATGGAATTTTCTGCCATTGAATTCATCAATAAAATAATTTTCTAACTCCAAATTTATTTCTTAAAATATAATTTGACATTATACCCAGAGATATTTTTATGCCATAATATTTAATTGATATTATTATGAAAAAAATATCTGGGAAACTTAATGATTTTTATGATTTTAATTGATTTCTCAAAAATATATGACACAATGGCAATCTGACACATGGATCAATCAGAAGAAAGAAAATCCAACAGCTCAGAAGGATTCATCTTAAAATTCATAATATCTAATAATATAGGAGGATTTTTTATGTGGGACACAATAGCATATTTCGTGCAATTATTAAATTAATACCAAATTATAATATCTAATAATCTGTAAGTCCCTATTTCATGGAGTTAGTCCCCTTATATTGGATAAAACCCATTCAGATAACTAACTAAGGAAATTGCTATGATATCCCTAACTTAATGGAAGAGGATTCAAAATACTCTAATCAAAGTTTCATGCAAAGGGATTTATCAGTTAACAACCACTCACAAAATAAAATATTATCATTAAACAACAATTAGCACAAAGTTAAGGCATCACAATGTACCTTGGAGAGGAAGCCAATACCTAGGTTGTTCTGATGTTGAATGGCCTTGATTGATGTTGATCTGAAGCTCCACAAGTGGGTATGAATGAGATGAGGAGAAGGTATAGGAACAAATATAATGGGAGTGAAAGAATTGGTATGAGGTGAAGATGAATCAAGAGAAGATGTTCACGTGTAGCACAAGAAGGGTAGAGGTGAAGTTCTGAAAGTGAACTCAATATAGATTTGATAAGGCATGAGAAGGAATGAAGGTATGAACAAGGGAGAAAATGAGAGGTGAGATAGAGATTATGGGGTTGAGACAAGGGAGTGTGGCCAATGATGTCAAGGGTTAGATGTTAAGAAGATGATAAGATATGGAAGAAAGGGAGAGAGGAACCCAATATGAGTTGATCAATGCTGATTCTCTGGTGATAAGGAAACGAAAACAAGTATTGCAGCATTTCATCCTCAACTTTGATCAGCTTTACTTTAAATATATCTTTATATGCCCAAAATACCATTTGTGTGTGACCCTCTGGCCCAAGTATCAGTCTAGTAAATGAATCCAATCTCCCAATAGATTAAATATATCATCACATCAATTAATTAAGGATGTATCAATGCACCTTGTGCTCTAGAAGAAGTAAATGAGTGTATTAACTCACTTGTGGAACCTATCTCTCATAGATTATCATGTACATATTGTCCCTCATTTGCTTGACTCTCCTAAGATGACTCTGGGTATGGTCAACTATCAAATCCAAATTAGTCATCTAAGTTAATACTGATACATTCAGAAATCATCACAGAACTCTTCTCTAATATTCCACTTCTTTTGCCAAGGACTTCGTCGAACCATCTTTATTGATCTGTCTCCTCTTATATCGAGGGCAGACGATCACATCTTGATCACTCAATCGTCTTTTTGAACTTCTTGCTTCACCCCAAATAAGACTTTTTAGAATTCCATGATTAGGAATTTGTAGGCCATAGTCAAAGTACAACCATCCATCCATAAGACATCTTTGGTGTCTCAAGTCTAAAGACCACTTACATAACCATGACATGAATCAAGCTAGTTTGGTATAAAACCATTCAAGAATTCATGCAAACCAATTTAATGAACTATTTTCTTCCAAGAGCACCCACTATCTATCCTTAATGTCTCTACACTAATGGCTAAGGGACCATCCTGATAAACTCAATTTTAGGGTTTTAACTCATCATCGGTAATTGAGATTATTCAATAAATATATAAACCAGTACTTAGTAATAATTATCTTGTGATGAGTATGAATCGTCTCCATAGGGAATGATGATTAAGGATTAAATATTCTTACTATAGTAACTATCGAAATGAGAAGAGATAATACTTGAAATGAAGTGAAATGATGAGAAGATATTAGGCGAGATAGTGATCTCGAGTCAAAGATCGTAGATAGTTATAATTAAAACTTGAAATGAACAAAGAAAAGTGTAAATGAAAGTAGAATGACGAGAGGTGTGATGTGATTAGGGTATAAATGCATTGGATATGATAATGAAGGACACAATGATAGAGAAACGAGATTATGCGGATGTATGGAGGTGGTATGATGGTAAAAAATGATCGTGAAATCAAATTATACTATCAACGATGTCGAGAAAGAGAAAAGGCAAGAACACTTACCATAGATCCTTACATTTTGCCAAGATCACGGTGATTTACGAGTGCCAGTAAGCTCCCCCTCTTCTATAATGCTTCTTTCCGAGACACCCAAGGCACCAAGAACACACTTCTTGGATCTCAAAAACTCACTATATTTCAATCAGCCCACATGAGTAGGAAGCAATTTTAAGGATGATTTTCATATTGATCGAGGCATTTATTTGTAGAACTTTGGGATGCATGTAAAGAGGAGGAAGAGATGAAGTGACCCAGAAAATTTCACCTCAATCAGATGTGAATCGTCAGATATCTCAATTTGAATTTGGAGCAATCCTAGCCCTTATTTTTTCTCTCTCCTCATCATCGGTGTTGATGTTTCCTCTTGCTTCATTTCGATTGAGATGTAAAATCGTCCATATTTTACATCACCTCATCTTCTGCACTCTCCTTCAAAACTGCCACATGTACGTACATGGGAAAAGGACAAAAAAATGTTTTTTGATTATTAATAGATTATTACATATTGTGGTGTCGCGTTGCCGCCTGCCACGCCATAGAATATTCTCTTTTTTCTCTTTTTAGGAGAATGATGTGCTTACACGCGTCATTCGCGTCAGTGAAAAAGGGAAGATTCCCTTGTCAATGTCTGACGAGGCACGTGTTTCCACGTGCCGCATCAACACTCTTTTTATTTTTCTCTTTTTTAAATGATTTGCAGTAGTACACGTGTACTGCCACAACTTTTGACTTTTATTTTCTTATTAATTTATATTTTATTTTCTCGATTCTCAGAAGCATTTATTGCCATAAAAATGGCTCCTTTTTCATTGGTCCACATCGCCCCCTGCAAAAAAATATCAGCGTGTCTCATAATGATTGGTGCATTATGGCATCACAATCCACAATGCCATAATTGCACCTTTTGCAATGATTAGAGGAGCTAATTGATGGACGCAAATTAGGGTGATAATTTTAATGGTCGTTGTGATTTTAATTTCCCTACAATCAAATAAATTTATAAAATGTATAGAAACTTACTCAAGTGTATATGTGGGAGTAAGGTCGTCTCCATAGGGACTGGCCTTTAGGTGTAAATTCAATAATCGAGTTGTTACTTATTAAAATATAGGAATAATACTAAAGATAATAAGAAGAGTTAAGTAATTAGTAAGTATATAGATTAATGGGGTAGTAAGAAGAACAAGAACTTATCTGATATTATAGGTATATGTATCAGGATACTACGAATAATAAAGAAGTGAGAATAAGAGTAAGAAGAAGTATAATTAAAGAAGATATTATTATAATAAGATAGGTACAGAAGGGAAAATATTAGATATATGGCTATATACTCTATAGCTACTAAGAAGAAGAAAGAATTAAGTTATTAAGTATTATATTTAAGAATAGGGGTAACGTAGTTAGTTAAGAAATATAAAGTACTTAAGAAGAGTACTTCGCAATGAGAGAATAGAAGAATGAAGAAGAGTCATATAGATGAGTGTGCACATTAAGAGAGACAGATCATATAGGGAAGTATCTATGGATTAATAAGAAGTTAGGAAGAGAATACATATCTAACTATAATATGATAAGTAAGAATTTATGTAAGTACAGATAGATGTTAGGAAGGGATAAAGAGGGAGTAATAAAACTTAGTAAGTATTTATACCTATATAAAGAGGTAGAATACTATTTAAATTTAGTTGAGGTATTTATATATATTTATATATATGATTTATACTCTCATATATAGATTATATATATTCAATTTTTATCATTCGTATGTCGATTTAGTCGAACACCCGAGAGGTGTTCGACTAAATGCCCGATAGGAGTTCGAGATTTAGAGAGATATTCATAGTATTTAAGGAATAGTAAGTTTTTTTAATATGTATTATATAGATTTTATGATAGAATGTCGATATTAGAGGGTGTTTCTGTCAAACACCCGTGCGGTGTTCGACAGAATGCCCGAAAGGCTTCGCTCAGTGATTAAGAGAAGTCAAGAAGATTGATCCTGTCGAACCCCCGTGAGGAGTTCGACAAAATGACCAAAAGAAGACGATATATATTTTTTATATTTTTATAAAGTTGAGAGGGATAGAACTTAGGTAAATCATGAAATATTCATCGAACACATGAGGTGTTCGATGGAATGCTTGAAAGAAATCGCGGTGATAAATTCTACGAAACTCGAATAGTATCAGATCGTGAACAAAATCATTCTATCAGAGTATCAAGGGACATAAAATTCAACCGAAGAGAACCGTAATGGCACCTGAATCGCCCTGATGCGACGAGCAAAGGTGGCGGCGCCGATCGCCGCCGCCTAACTTTGGTATGCGGTGTCTTTACTCGTCTCCTCCACACTGGCGCGAATCCAGGATAACTCAGCGTCTCTTCGGTGCCTTCCGGAGCTCCAAGAGAGTTTAGAGGGTTGTCACGCCCCTCTTTCTGCTCTTGCCGCCGCCAGATGGGATCTCCGCTGCCGTAATGGCTTGGTGGTCGAAAGATAGTTGAAATTAGGGGTCCTCAGCCCCTCTTATCGACTTGGGAGGAAGCCTAGACGCCTTCGGATGGAAAGAGGCAGCTCTGGGGGGTCCTCTTGGGCCATTGGATCGCCCAGCGGCCCCCCACCGGCCGCGAAACGCCTCCGGCCGACGGAGTCGACGGCCAGGAGCCAAATTGGACGGGAATACCCCTGGCCGTTCGATCGAGCTCGTAAAGGTCCAACGGCTGCGATTAAATTGCAGCCATGGACCCCCTCTTCCGGTGTGCCCGAGTCCCTACCCCGTCAGCGCCCCGTCATTGCCCAGTCAGCGCCCGGGTTCTCTTTTGATTCGTCCGTGGATGGGTCCCGTGGCCAAGTCAGCCTAAACAAAAGAAATGAAAGAGTTAAATTTGGCGAGATCGATCTCCATCGTCCAATCTTTTTAAAAAGATTGGACGGCTGGGATCATATCCACCTCTTTAAGTAAGCCCGAAATGATACGGGCTTCGGGCCGGATTGGCTCGAAGCCCGGTATCGTTTTCTTCTAATTTTCTTTAAGATCGCGGCCCGTCGGGCCGCGATCCTGCTTTTACTCTATGGCCCAGCCCGATGCGTTTTAACTTAACTTAAAAAGGATGGGATTTTGCCATCCCATATTGGAAGATTTTAAAATATTGCGCTGTATATAAATTTTGATATGATATGCACTATGAATTATTTGAGACATTACCTCTGTCCAGCGACCAGGCGAGGGCCAATGCTGTCTCGACTATGGGCTCCTGCTGTGCGGAGGTGGGCTCCCTTGTGCAATGGGTCTTGCCGGCGGCTGGGGCCAGCTCGCTGGCCTGGCTGCTAGGTTGAGGCCCAGTCCTTGGGTTGCTCCATAGCCGGCCCAACAAAATATCCCTTTTTGAAGAGCTGGCCATTATATATATATATATATATATGTCTTGGGTTGCTCCATAGCCGGCCCAACAAAATATCCCTTTTTGAAGAGCTGGCCATTATATATATATATATATATATGTCTTGGGTTGCTCCATAGCCGGCCCAACAAAATATCCCTTTTTGAAGAGCTGGCCATTATATATATATATATGTATATTTTTTATAATATTTCCCTCTATATTTTCTGCAAATTAAATACAAGCTTCACCCCTGCACTTTCATAAACATATTAAATAGCACATTCAAAATTTAAACAACTCCGACATGTATATTTTTACTAAGATATATTTCATTTTGTATAACATGCATAAAATGACATTAAAATTTATCATTTTTACCATTTGTCTCATTTAATGCATGACATGCAATATTTCATGAAATAGAGTGAAATACACAGGAAATGGTCCCAAAATACCCTTAAAATATGTATAATTACATCACATATTTTAGGTCTATCACTAATCATTGAGGAAGTGTGTGATTAATTGACATTTAATGAATCAAAGGGCGACACATGGTTTAATAAATTACTTTAAAATAAATTCTGAGTCATAAAAATATAATATATATATATCAATCTAGAAAATGCATATCTCTTTAAATATATGTCTAAACAAAATGTAAAAAATATACTCTGGATTGAATTTCGTTGAGAATATGATGTTGGAAAAATCCTAAAAAATTCACTTAAACCCAGAAAAACAGAATATCAATCTTGAATTAGACTTAACTCTCTTAAGCTTGATAACACACATATTTAATTATTTTAATACATAAAACACATAAATATCGTAGAATTAAACCCATATTTTGTGTGTTATCATAGTCATGCTCATCGTGTGAGTGAGACTAGATAGTGATAGTCTATCAAGATTCTTTGGTGCCCTTCTCGAGTATCCTTTGAATATGAATATTTGGAAAGCATATTTAAAGTCTAGTCATCTACATATTATGATAGCATCATAATTCACCAAATCAGATCATGTATTCATGGACTTCATTATAAGCATCACACATGCACTGTAGTCAACAGATTGTATTAATGAAAATTAATGATATTTGGAATGCGTCATTGGCTTTCTAGACACATATATTTCCATTAGGATATTGACCCGATTAATAATATTTATTTTCTCATGTGTTAAGTCCTTAAGTACGATACTCATTGAGTCATGCTTATTGATTGATGTTCCACTAACATTTGACGGTTTGCCTTTTGAAATAAGAGAAATACTAATTATGATGTTTGCTATTAGCAAGATATAAAATGACATTTCTGCCACAAATTACTTTTGGCCTTCCAGCACTCTTCAGAAAGTATTCCCCAACTGTTTCGCCCTTATTTCCCCCCATAGTTTGGATTCATTGAATTTTTTTACCTCCTTAGATATATTTATTCAAACCCAACCTATAAAAAGATATAGAGTTGGAAGTTTTCATTTGGGTAGAGGTGAACATGGTTCACATTATCTTTGTTGGATTCTTCAAGTTTTGTCATGAGGAGCTTCAAATTACTTCATTTTTGTTGCTCACTCTGAAAATTATTTTCCTCTCAAATTATAAGACACTGAGGTACAAGGTCAGCACCCTCAATTCATACAATCAATCATTGATTGGTTCCAACTCAATCATCCAATAATTCAGATCCTATTTTCTCAAAGAAACTTCAGCGTTCACAGTCAATTCTGAAATTATTAAGTAGCTCGTGATATCTTCAATTTTTCGTTCTGACTAATCCCCAAGTGTCGATATCGAATCTCCCACAAGTACGAATCCAGGAAGATAATGTTTATTCTAATAGTTAAAGTATGCCAGAATATTCGATGTATATCAATAAGAATTCCCCCAACATGCTATTATGGTCTCTTCCTCTCCGTCTCTCTCTCTATCTATCTACCCATCTACTTATATCATTCTATCTCTATCCCGATCCTCCCCGTCTGTGATAAGAAAAAAGGGTAAGAAACGCTAAGGTCTACTTCCTATAATGGAGTAACAAGGGCAATTGCAGCTCAACCATGAAGAAATGGAAGTACAAAGAGATATACAAATAGAGGACCAATAGACAGAGATAGAGAGAGAGGAGAGAGTACAGAGGGAGATACAGAGATACATATCGAGAGAGAGAGAGAGAGATACAGAGGGAAACAAAAAGAGATATATATGTGGAGAGAGGGAAGAGAGATGTATAGATATAAAATGAAGAGAGGGATATGGAGAGAGAAAGAGATAGATAGATAGAAAGAGAGAGAGAGAGAGAGAGAGAGAGAGAGAGATTTCTATAGAGAGATAGAGAGAAGGGAAATGGAGAAACAATAATATGAAGAGAGAGAGAGAGAGATCAGTCGGAGAGGGAGAAATCGCTGGGGCAGGGCGTGATTACCTCGGACCCGAGGCGCTGCACGACGCGGTGCATGGTGGGGCGGTCGTCGGGGTTGGAGGACACGCACTGCGCCGCCACGGCGATCAACGCGTCCAAGCTCTCCGCCTGCACCCCCTCGCACCGCCCGTCCACAATCTCCCTCTGCCTGTTCTCCGTCACCAACAAGTTGAGCTGCAACCAGTAAACACGCCTGTCATCTTCAAACCCTCTAGAAATGGAGAGAGAGAGAGAGAGAAAGAGATTGCGAGATAGATAGAGATAGAGAGATAGCGAGAGAGAGAGAGAGAGAGAGAGAGAGAGAATAGGACATAGAGAGAGAGAAAGAGAGAGACGGAGAGAAAGAGAGTGAGAGAAAGGGACAAAGAGAGAGAGAGAGAGACAGAGAGAAAGAGAGTGAGAGAAAGGGACAAGGAGAGAGACAGAGAGACAGAGCGTGAGAGAAAGGGACAAGGAGAGAGAGAGAGACAGACAGAGCGAGAGACAGAAAGAGAAAGAGAGCGAGCGAGAGAAAGAGAAAGAGAGTGAGAGAAAAAGACAGACAGAGAGGGAAAGAGACACAGAGAGAGAGAGAAAGAGGGCGAGAGAAAAAGACAGAGACGTAGAGAGAGAGGAAGAAAGCGAGCGAGAGAAAAAGACAGAGATAGAGAGAGAGAAAGAAACAGAGAGAGAGAGAGAAAGAAAGAGGGCGAGAGAAAAAGACAGACAGAGAGAGAAAGAGACATAGAGAGAGAGAAAGAAAACGAGTGAGAGAAAAAGACAGAGAGAGAGAAAAAGACACACAGAGAAAGAAAGAAACAGAGAGAGAGAGAGAGGAAGAAAGCGAGTGAGAGAAATAGACAGAGATAGAGAGAGAGAAAGAAACAGAGACAGAGAGAGAAAGAAAACGAGTGAGAGAAAAAGACATAGAGAGAGAGAGAAAGAAAGAGAGTGAGAGAAAAAGACACACAGAGAGAAAGAAAGAAACAGAGAGAGAGAGAGAAATAGAGAGAGAGAGAGAGAGAAACAGAGAGAGAGAAATAGAGCGAGAGAGAAATAGAGAGAGCGAGAGAGACAGAGAGAGAGAAATAGAGAGAGAGAGAGAGAAACAGAGAGAGAGAGAGAGAGACAGAAAGACAGAGAGGGAGAAATAGAGAGAAATAGAGAGAGAGAAAGACACAGAGAGAGAGAGAAATAGAGAGAGAGAGAGAGAGAAAGACAGAGCGAGAGAGAAGTAGAGAGAAATAGAGAGAAAGAGAGAGAGAGACAGAGAGAAAGAGAAAGACAGAGCGAGAGAGAAGTAGAGAGAAATAGAGAGAAATACAGAGAGAGACAGAGAGAAAGAGAAAGACAGAGCGAGAGAGAAGTAGAGAGAAATAGAGAGAGAGACAGAGAGAAAGAGAAAGACAGAGCGAGAGAGAAGTAGAGAGAAATAGAGAGAAATAGAGAGAAATAGAGAGAAATAGAGAGAAATAGAGAGAGAGACAGAGAAAGAGAAAGACAGAGCGAGAGAGAAGTAGAGAGAAATAGAGAGAGAGAGAGAGCTCGAGAGGGAGAGAGAAAGACAGAGAGAGAGAGAGAGAGAGAGAAATAGAGAGACAGAGACAGAGACAGAGAGAGAGAGAGAGCGAGAGCGAAAGATTCAGAAAGAGAGAGCAAGAGAGAGCTGTTGCACCGCGAGATATTTATGTAAATAGTGACATACCCATCCAACGATATTCAGGCCCTTCTCCAGGAATGACGAATCCGTAGGACGTTTACCACTCAAAATCTCGAGAACAAGAACCCCGAAGCTGTACACGTCCGTTTTCTCCGTGGCTCTACCCGTCTGCATGTAATCTGCGACATCACCAAAAAAAGATCACGTAAAACCACGGTACAAATCTACCCAAAAAAAAAAAACTCCGGGCTAGTCGATAGATAACAATAAACAGTACCTGGTGCAAGATAACCAAAAGTGCCCGCAACCCTCGTGGTGATGTGAGAGTTGGAGTCTTCCAGTAACTTGGCAAGGCCGAAATCTGACACTCGAGCTTCCATGTTCGCATCGAGCAAGATGTTGCTTGATTTTATGTCCCGGTGGATGATCCGAGGAGAACAATCGTGGTGCATGTACACCAATCCCTTCGCAGTCCCCATGATGATGTTCACTCGTGCATCCCAGTCCAGCTGATCGCATCTCCCTGCGCAGAAACAAGTATTTTGATGGATAATTTCGCCTTAATTTTTAATTCTTTGAAATCTTCGTCTCACCGTGCAATGCTTCGTCCAGGTTTCCGCCGGGGAGATAGTCGTAAATGAGAATCTTGGAAGAAGGGGAGTTGCAGTAGCCCCGCAGATTGACGAGGTATCGGTGTTTGATGCTCCCGAGAATCTCGAGCTCCCTCACGAAGAACCGGTCCAAGTTCTCGTTCGTCTTGGTCAGTTTTTTCAACGCGAAGACGTTGCCATCGTCCATCGCGAGCTTGTACACCGTTCCGAATCCTCCGTAGCCGACGATGCTATCTTCTCCCAAGAATTCCAGCTTCGTCAGGATATCGTTTGACGAGTACGGCAAGTCTCCGTGGAACATAACGACAGAGGCGCCTGAGAAAAGCAAGATAAGTTGATAAACAAATCAATATATGAATATATTGTGATGCGGTTTACTAAGATGAACTAAGATTTTTAATTAAACCTTGATTTATTGACGCCGCGAGCCTCTTTTCGTTGGTCTTGCCGAATTTCTTGTAGAGAAAACAACCCCAGAAGCACATCAGCGCAACCAATAGCAAAGCACCGACAGTGGCGACGGCACTAATGACCAGCCTTGTCGAGTCTCCAGAAGACTTTCCTTTGGAAGCACCATTTTCTAGAATAAATATGGGATGGTTATATTAAAAATAGGAAAGGAATTTGTGAAAATAAATAGTTTGGATTTGGAACTAGATTTTCAGGAAAGTTGAACGATGAGTACTAGCATTCCAACTTATAGCGAGGGACTTCACAGGACGGCATAAATACGCTCTCATTTTACCGTTTTCAGAAGGTAACGAAAAGAGCAAACGATAAAAATGGAATTTTCTAGTGCATTCGAGCGAATTAATATCTGCCTCTTTCGAAATTAATTCGATTCTCCGTGAAACAATAGGCCGCTGAACCAAGTAGGATTACCTGAGCCAAAAGGAGAGGACGTATTGGATTGTCCACCAGCCGAATCTTGGCAAACCACGTCAAGTAACGACCCACATAACAAGCGATTCCCCACAAATCTGCACGTTCATCCAGGAAATATATACAGTGAGAAGCTCAGGGTAATTTATACAAGTCCTAATTATTGATGTATTAAGATTATTAATATTATCAAAAAATTATATGTGTATTAAGATTATTAATATTATCAAAAAATTATAGGCGTATTAAGATTATTAATATTATCAAAAAATTATAGGTGTATTAAGAAGAACCACATTCTGAGGCTGCTATAGATTAGGTCTATTCTTCATAGTTTGCTGCAGTACAAATCAATCTAGTCTCCCGAATCATTCGTGGATGAATAGGATATGATCAAAGAAAGAATACAAAGAATCATGCTAATATCAACATTCACAATCAGCTGATAAACAGACATACGTAGAGGTGACATTATTAACTAATTACAGGATGGACGAGCAAGGCAAAGGCTATAATGTAATTTTCACTGAAGAATGCATGACGCACAATTCTGTGGCGTTGTACCTTTGCGGCGTTCAATTCTAAGAAATAAACGTAATGCCAGAAACACACGGTACAAATATTCTTTTAATCCTGGCACTCTTGCTGCAAGAATGAAAGAAAGATAGAAAGAAAAGTGTATTTGACTTACGAGTCTTTGGAAAATTTGAGGAAAGGGCCATCAGACGGTATTCTCCCCGTGAGAAAATTTGTTGACGCGTTGCTTCAAATGTGAGATTAAATATATGAGCTTTGACAGAAAATAAACGTAGAAAATCAGCTAAAGGTTTAAGTTACAGTGTCGCGTACAATGATGCCAGTTTGGGCAGGTTGGCTAACGGAGGAGGAATAGACCCACTTAAGCTGTTGCTTGAAATATCACTTTAGCATAGTAAAATAAAATAAGTGTTAGCGCCAGTGCACTTGGATGGTCTTGATTATCTGATATTTATTTAAATTTCAGAATGTTATATTTAGAAACAAGTCGAGGGGCTTCAAAAAATCCCCACAAGATAATGCAAAATTCAAGAATCAAATAGAAGAAAATATTTTTTTGAAGAAAAAATTGAAGAGAATATTAGGCCCGGTTTTGGTTGAATTTGACCCCTTAAACCGAAAGTGGACTGAAAGCTTGGTGCGTCGTGACATTCCCTAATCATGTGGATGTCACCAGCAACCTCGTCACAGAAACTTTACAAATTTTCTTTGATACTTTAGTACAAGTGATTTCTAGCGTCATAGCCAAGAAAGGGAATGCATGGAACTTACAGGGCCACAAGTTCAGAAAGTTCGCCAAGTTCTGATGGAATGGGACCACTGAAGAAGTTTCCCTGCAAATATCTGAAAAAATATATTGTAAGTCAGCAAGACAGACAGTTAATAGAAAATGTATCTCAAAACTTATTTATCACTGGGCTCTCCTCTGCAAAGAATACTAAATCCTGAGTATGCAGAGATGCGCACTAAAGATCAACTCAACTCACATAACTCAACAACGTTTAATAAATGTACAGCGTCAGAATTTACTAACAGATACTCCAATTCAGTGCAGTTTCCGAGTTCTGAGGGAATGTTTCCATACAAAGCATTGTCGTTTAGGGCTCTGCAGAAGAAAATGATTCAGTCTCGTCGACAGGGATAAAAGGACATGAAAATTTTTGAGATGAGAGAGAACCCTCTCAGTTACGTACAAAAGCTTAAGGCTAGAGAGCTTCCCAATCTCACTTGTTACTGGTCCGCTCAATCTGGTGGAAGAAAGACTCCTGAAAATTTTAGCATTACGTTAAGAATCGATTCCCTCACTCCAGGGCCAGAATAATATTTCTATAGAAGACAAATTGATAAATCAAACTAGATTAAATGACATTAAAATCACCAATACGATTAAAGTAGAGTTCATGCTTAAAAATATAGAATATAACTCAGTGTTTGAAGACGAATATGCAAAACGGACAAATATTGGACAGATATAATTAGATAAGATATGCTCCTTTCTCCACACCAGTAAAATACTGATATTTTGTGATAATTGATAGTCAACTTCACAAATTATTGTTGTCCAACGCTTTCATTTGAAAGAAACCAGTCGAAACGACAATCTCAGCACTATAATTCCACCATCTTTCTAGACCAATCTTCTATTTATTTTCCCCCAGAGAGTTATCTATCTTCCGATATTATATGTCTCCTTGAAGCCCATCTTTCTCTTTGGAAACAGAGAGGTGACAAGAAAATGATACTGATAGGGGTAAGGAAATGGCATTGGGTTCCAAAGACCAAGAAAGTATCTAATTTCATTGTTAAAATGAATGTTTTGACAGAATAAAGTGAGAGTCCTTTCTTTCTCTTTTTTTTTAACAGATACTAATTAGATAAGATATGCTCCTTTATCTACACCAGTAAAATAATGATATTTTGTGATAATTGATAGTCAACTTCACAAATTATTGTTGTCCAACATTAAAGGGACGATCACCCGACGAGTCAGTGACCCTCCCAGAGAGCGCTTTCTTATAAGACCTATGACCACAAAAATAGATTTTGGTATGGGACTCTACCGAGGTTGGAAAGAGGGAAAAAAAGATAGGAAGACGAGAACAGCCACATGCCATATCGCACCTGAACCCACTCAGGAGGATCTCCGCCCCAATTGAACAACTTTTTGACTGGCCTCCTTCGGGAGCACTACAAGTATTTTAAGGAAACTACACTGAAGCCAAATAATGAAAATACCCCTGGTAGGGCTTGGGCGTCAGATCAGACTTCAAGAAAGTCCATGGAAATTTCACGTGAAATTCTATCAGGAGTAAGCAGGAGTTGCATCAGGCCAGTAGCTTCTAAAGACAAGGATTTATTCTGAAGACATTTGAGTTAGTAATCCATGTGAACCTCATTTTTTTTTCTTCATACTACTGCACTAATATTTTGAAGACACTCATTTTGTCTGTTTTGCAGTAATCTGTATCGACTGTCTCTCCTATGGATCAGATAATGTTGCCACTACCGGATAGAAAACAGGACAGCAATCAATCCCTTCTCCAATCTTGACTCTCCGGCATTCTAGTCAGTCAAAAACTGCTTAAAGAAAGTGATGGCTTTGGTTTTGCATGAGTTATACCACATTTTAAGGCATCTGCTTCATCCACTCGTCACCTAAAATTACCTCCTTGAACACCCAGCGTACAAAATATTCCACTCAATATTTGGTCAGCTCAGCGTTTCTTTGAATTCACATGCATGTCATTCAGCTCCAAAAGACAAGACACAGGCATCAAGTATTGCACATGTTCCTCCTATCTGCCATATAAGTGATATGAACCTCATCCTATCAAGGGGTACTCTCGTCATGTGACACTGATGTACCCTCCCTTTACAAAGGAGCAAAGAAGAATTCAGCTAGAGTCATCAGTCTCCTCTCTCAATGTCTAAGCCCCCTCTCTCCCTTTGTGAACTCCCTCCCTTGTGATTGTCTCGACCTCGCCGCATTCTTCAGGCAGCTCGTCCCCAGTCAATCCCTGCCTCATCTGTTCGACCCCTCCTTGGATCATTCCCATTTCTACACGTCAACCCCGGGAACATCTACACCTTATCGTCTGGTCCCCATCCCCAAAATGAGCCCCCATCAAGGATCATATCATTGGTAGCAAAGCCAGGTTGTAAGCTAACATGCCAAGACAACCTCTAGATAGAATGAGGACCATATCAATAAGCACAGAAAATATTAGTATAGAGTGGCACTTGATGGAACAGAAAATATTATTAGAGACTTAAAGATGGCTGGGGCTTTTGACAGCCAAAATTGCATAAGAACAAATTTATAATGTAATTCATGCATTCTGAATCCAGTTTTGGAATGTCAGTTTCGTCCATTCTGAACAAAGAATTGATCACAAAGTTGGCTCAGGGTAGGCGACATGGATGCTTCTCTAATCAGAACACCAAACGGGGTTGAAGACTCAAGGAGAGACCTCCTTGGATCAAATTACAGAATCAAGAATTACTGAGAGAAGAGAGAATTGAGAAGGAAACCTAGAAGAGGAAGCGAGTCAGGCATCACCAGTCAATGGCACCCCTCCTTGATTTGTAGAGTGCAGTCACGAGTCCCTTCCAAGTGGGTCTGGTGACACGCAGCCAATTCTTTAATGGTGCCAAATTGTTATTGGAAATGTTTTAAAACCTTACAACATGAGTTACCAGGTTCAGACTAGCCCAAAGTATAATGGACGGGGACACTTTATAATGGTTATTGATAGTGAACTAACGAGGACTTATTTGAAAAAACAGAAGAAAAAGCGACACGCTCCTGTCGCTCACGCACCAAGTGCCTCGGGTCAGACAACGGAAGAGGCGAGGGCGGCTAACAATCTATAATGCGGAACGGCGCATCGGACAAGAGGAGGAAAAGAGTGGGCTGTGGGAAGAGTTCCTGCGGAGTTACGAGAAGGAGGGAGATCCTCTCGCCGTCTTGTTGTAGTCGTTGCCGATACGGCTGTCTACCCGTTCGTCGCTGCAGTCATCTATACAGACTTTCACATTCCTTCCATCGTTTGTTTCTTTCTTGGAACACCTTAATCTGGATATGGATATTGCTAGTGTTCGGTTATCCTTGTCTCTTTTTTGACGACATTGTTGAGTTTTGCATCTATACAACCGTTATCGCTCGAGAGTTTGAATGATCGTACCAACTGGTATCAGAGCTCCAGGCTTTTCCAAAGATCGTCGCTTGTCCGTTCATCAGTTGCACTCCTCACCCAATATTCCAGCAAAGGGGCATGAAGCAATAAGTGAAGGGGGCATGCTAGAGTTCCAAAAACGCACCAACCTTGTCCTGGAGCATATTATGGAGCAAAAGAATGACATGAGGCTTCAAATGGATTCGATGAAGAAGGCCCCACATCCGAACGTATTACCAGCTGGAAAAGATCGCCCACCGTGTGAACCTTACAAAGATCCAGTTCTCTGCCAGAATCCAAGGGGACATCTACCTATTTTCCAGGGTGAAAATCCAGAAGGATGGATCAAAAAAGTGGAAAGATTTTTTCGGTTACATCCAGTGCCAGATGAAGAAAAAATGCATCTATTGTCCCTACATCTGGATGAGGCAGCTCAAGATTGGTTCCTCTATGCTGAACAAGAATTTGGTATGACCACTTGGGAAGATTTTAAAGAGCACTTTGGAGGGCGGTATAGTATCTCTTCTCATGCCCTTTTTCAAGCACTATTTGAAATTAAACAGACAGGATTTGTACCTGACTATAGAGCTGAATTTGAGCGACTCATCGCCCAGATTCCAAATCTAGCAAGGAACGTCAAAGAGAATGCTTATCTCAGGGGGTTAAAGGCCGAAATTTGACGGGAGGTATTGAAATCTAAACCATATGGACTGAAGGAGATTATGGATTTTTCTATCCAAGCCGAGATCGACATAGGAGTATTATGGTCGGCATGGCAAAATAACCCGTGCTACCCCATTACATGCATCACAGATAGCAGCAGAAAGTTACCAGCATTGACGTATGCGCACACTTCAAGCAATGCATCGCACAACCATCAACTGGCACCACCAAGACCCAGCATACAAAATCAAGTTCAATCAACTCAAGTTTACCAGAGTCGCGATGCTGATCGCGCAAATCGTCGTCGAACCTGAAATTGACAGAGTCAGAATTCCAACAACGGAAAAAACAAGGGCCTGAGTTTTTACTGCAACGAGAGATTCGCACCAGAGAAATCGATGCAAGAAAATTCTCAATCTCATCATGGTATTTGTGCAATCCTAACCTAGGTTAGGTTAGGAGAAGGAGAGGAGTGATCTCATAACTGATGGGTTACAAGTGAGGGGTATATATACCCTAGGAGAGAGAAAACGAGAATAAGAGGGTAATGGGCTAATAGCACAAGGCCCATTACCCATATAAGACCTATCTCACTAACAGTATTAGATGGCGACCAAGACTCACCCCCGTCCGAGGATGAAGCACCTGATTACATGCAGAAAGACGAGACTCCTATCAACTCAGATTCCTTATTTGCAGCTCAAATTTCCTTTCATTTTTCGGAATCCTTGTCCCCCAATGGTCTAGTGAAGCTGTGGGGTAGTATAAAAGGACACACTGTCAGGATATTGATTGATGGAGGGGACACACATAATTTCATTCATGCTGACTTAGCAGGGGCATTCTGCAACAGTCACAAGGCATATGTTTTCCAACATTATAATTGCTATAAATCCCACGCTTTTAATTGATTGATTTTCCAACATTATATCCCACGCTTTTTACCCAACAATCGCAATTCCCTCCCAAATGCTCCATTGACCACCAAATCCATCTGCTACCCCACTCAAAACCCATTAATCATCGCCCTTTTAGATATTCCCATCTACACAAGAATGAACTAGAAAAGATCATCCAGGAACTTCTCGATTCCAATTTCATCAGACCCTCCACAAGCCCATTCTCAAGTCCTGCTCTGATGATTAAGAAAAAAAACTGGGGGTTGGAGAATGTGCATTGACTTCCGAGCTCTCAATAAAATTACAGTGCCAAATAGGTACTCTATTCTGATGGTAGAAGAATTACTGGAAGAACTTCATGGTTCTGCTATTTTCACCAAATTTGATCTTAAGTCTGACTACTATCAGATTAGGATGTCTGAATCCGATATCCACAAAACAGCCTTCAAGGCCCATCAAGGGCACTATGAATTTACTGTCATGCCTTTCGGATTGACCAATGCACTATCTAGGTTTCAGGCTTTAATGAACCTTATTTTTAAACCTCTTCTCAGGAAGTGTGTTCTTGTGTTCTTTGACGATATTCTGATGTATAGTTCCTCCACAGCTGAGCATGAAATCGCCCTACATCAAGTTTTACAAATCCTTCAAGAAAATCAGCTATGTCCAAACGTCAAATTGCAAAAGATCGAATTGATTATCTAGGCCACAGTATCTCTCATCAAGGAGTGGCCACAGATGCGGTCAAAATTGAAGCCATCCAAAAATGACCCTTGCCCAAGTCAGCCAGACAATTACGTGGATTTCTAGGACTTACCAATTATTATCACAGGTTTGTTGCTAATTATGCCTCCAAGTCCCATCCTTTAACTGCACTGTTGAAGAAAAATGCTTTTCATTGGGATGAAATTGCCACGTCCTCTTTGATAAGTTGAAGCAGGCGCTCACCACAGCACCGGTTCTCAAAATGCCTGATTTCTCTAAACCATTTACTGTGGAAGCGGATGCCTCAGGCATAGGCATTGGCGCAGTACTGTTACAAGACTCACACCCCATTGCCTATTTCAGTAAAGCCTTATCAGAGAGACAACAACACAAATCAGCTTATGAGAGAGAACTCATGGCAGTAGTCCTCTCCATCCAAAAATGGAAGCATTATTTGTTATTTCAGAAATTTTATATTCATACAGATCAGCTCAGTCTTAGGTTCCTAAATGGCCAGAATGAGATTCCGCAGTAATATCACAAATGGATAGCAAAACTCTTGAGTTACGATTTTGATATCAAGTATAAAGCAGGTAAGAACAATGTGGTCACAGACTCTCTATCCCGTTCGGTGGAAGACATAACAGTCAAATGTCACTCAATATCGACAACGCATTGGTTGGATAAACCAATACTTCTGAAAGAACTCATGGAGGATCCAAAATGGTCAGAAATAATACACTCCATCCGCTCCACAAACCAAGCCCCAACACATTATTCCTTACATAGAGATCTATTGTTTTACAAGAAGAGACTTGTTCTTCCTCAACAATCCTCCCATATTCCTGTCGTTCTCCGAGAATTTCATAAAGCCAAGGTTGGAGGGCATGGGGGATTTATCAACAGCCCTATTGGCCCGGCATGAAGAAAACTATCCAATCCTATGTGTCGCAATGCCAATTTTTTCAGCAGCATAAGGCTTCTACTCTGCTTCCAGCTGGCTTATTGCAACCACTGGCTATTCCAAATCAAATATGGGAAGATGTCTCGCTTGATTTTATAGAAGGGCTTCCCCCTCTCAAGAGTACGATTCGATTCTAGTGGTTGTGGACCAATTATCTAAGTACAGCCATTTTATTGCTCTCAAACACCCGTTTACAGCTCAGTCTATGGCTGATATTTTCATTAAAGAAATTGTCCGACTTCATGGAATTCCGAATTCCATTTTATCTGACCAAGGGAGTATATTTACCAGTTCTTTCTGGAAAGAGTTACACAAGCAGCAAGGAACTTCACTGAAGATGAGTTCTTCCTATCATCCATGTTAGGTCATGGAGGATACTTAGTAGGGTTTAAGCTAACTAATGGGCCCGAGGCCTTGTACTCTGTAATAGCCTAACCCTAGGAGATATTAATAAAAATAACTACTTCAGGCCCAACATGGGCCGCCTAACTTCCCACTAAGGGCCCATTAAGGGCCCATTAGTGTAGGCCCAGTAGGGCCCATATATTAGGCCCAGTAGGGCCTAATATATGTTGGGCCTGACCACAGTCAGGCCCAACTCTCCAACGGCTGAAACCCAGCCGTTGGAGAGTCCAGCTGCTTTAAAAGCAGCTGGACCTCTCTGTTTCAAACAGTCATATATTCAAAATATATGATCAAGAAACAGGGAATATTCCTTAGGAATATTCCCTTTCTAACAAGTGAAGTTTTTTCTTCTATAAAAGGGGGCCCAGTTCAGCAATAAAAATGATTCCTTCTTGCCCCAAATTCTTCTCTCTTCTTTTTTCTCTTTCCATTAATCACAATCCAGAAACAGACGGGAAAACTGAGGTCACCAACCGAAGTTTAGAATGCTATCTCCGCTGTTTTTCTTCACAGTGTCCTAAACAATGGATCAAATGGTTACCATGGGCAGAATACAGTTACAACTCGTCTCATCATTCCTCCATCAACATGACTCCTTTCAAGGCAGTTTATGGTTGGGATCCACCATCAATACTCAAGTATGGGGCTACGCCTTCTCCTATTGACTCCTTAGACACAATGCTTCAAGAGAGGGATGTCACTCTTGACAGTCTCAAATCCCATTCAGCTAAAGCCCAATCTATTATGAAACAGCAACATGACAAGCATCGATGAGATATTCAATTTCAAGTCGGAGACAAGGTGTATGTCAAAATTCGACCCTACTTGTTAGTGAGATAGTCAGCCTTATGGGCTAATGGGCCCTATTCTATAAGCCCATTAGCCCTCTTATCATTCTCTCTCTCCTAGGGTATATGTATACCCAGCCATGTACTCTATTGAGTTATGTCATTATCTTCTTCCTTCCTCTCTTGACATGGTATCAGAGCTCCAGAGCTCTTCCATCTAGGGTTTGACATCACCCTCTCGCTGTCTAGCGAATCCAGAGCGTGACCGACGGATCAGCCACAGCGCGAGCTGTAGCCAGCCCGCGGAGCTTCCGGAGAACCAGCCGCAGCCGCAGCCCTAGCCGGAACCGCAGCCGCAACCGCGCACAGCCGCAGCCGTGCACAGCCACAGCCGCAGCCGCGCGCCAGCCACAGCCGCGCACAGCCGCAGCCGCAACCGCGCACAGCCGCAGCCGCGCACAGCCGCAGCCGCGCACAGCCGCAGCCGCGCCCAGCCGCAGCCGCGCACAGCAGCAACCGCGCACAGCCGCAGCCGCAGCCGCGCGCCAGCCACAGCCGCGCACAGCCGCAGCCGCAACCGCGCACAGCCGCAGCCGCGCACAGCCGCAGCCGCGCACAGCCGCAGCCGCAACCGCGCACAGCCGCAGCCGCTCGCCAGCTGCAGCCGCGCAGAGCCGCAGCCGCAGCCGCGTGCCAGCCACAGCCGCGCACAGCCGCAGCCGCAGCCGCGCGCCAGCCGAAGTCGCACGCAGCCGCCGAAGCAGCAGCAGAAGCCGCAGCAGCCGCCAAAGCAGCCGCCGCCGCCGCAGCCGCAACTTGCAGCCGCAGCCGCAGCACGGGCCGTAACCTCAGTCACAACAGCCGTCTCTGTAGAGACCACGGCTCTGATGTCGGAGGAACTTTACTCCACGGGCCAGACGCGTCAACCGGCCGTCCCAGATGATGGCTTCACCGATGCAGACTTTCAACGAGAACCCTTGTCACACAAGGTTACTCATTCTCTGCCGGCGGTTCCCGACACGACGTGTCTCCACGGCGTTCCCCCATCTCTCACTGCGGACTGGACTCCTCCCTCGCATCTTCGGGTGCACGGAGTACGTCCATGATACGGCTCCCACTCGCACGAAGCTCGATGCTCGAGCTCTCCAGTGCGTCTTCGTCGGGTACGCTTCTCTCCAGAAAGGTTACCGTTGCTACCACCCTCCGTCTCGGAGATTTTTCATCTCGGCAAACGTCACCTTTGCCGAGCATGAGTCTTACTTCGGTGATTCTACCTCGCCACACCTTCCGCTGGTTGAGGCGTCTTCGACTCCTTCCTTGGAACCCTTTCCGTTTGTGGGACCCATTCCTCCACTGTCGCCATCCCCAGCCACCTTCTCTCCCTTGCCTCCTACCGTCTCACCTCCCGGTGCACCGTATCCTCCCCCTAGTGCACCTCCTAACCCCGGGCAGTCCACCTCTCACCCCGGGGAGCTACCTCCTACTCTTGGTGCACCGTATCCTTCTCCTAGTGCACCATCTTCCCCCGGGGAGCCTCCCCCTACCCCTGGGGAGCTATCGTCTTCTCCCTCTTTTGCTTCCGCTACTCCGCCGGACGATGCGTCACCCTCGTCTACTGATGATGATGCTCAGTTGGGATGGCCTATCGCCCTTCGGAAAGGGGTTCGTCAGTGCGCTCGCACACCTCTCTACCCCTTATCTCACTATCTCTCTTTTGATCGGCTAAGCCCTTCCTACCGGTCCTTTCTTTCTCACATCGAGTCGCATCCCCTCCCTCGTCGCCTATCCGATGCTCTTGCTTCTCCTCATTGGAAAGCGGCGATGGATGAGGAGATGCAGTCCTTGCTCAAGAACCACACTTGGGAAGTCGTCCCACTTCCTCCTGGCAAGAGGGCGGTGGATTGCAAGTGGATTCATGCCAAGAAGCATCATGCTGATGGTACTCTCGAGCGCCTCAAGTCTCGACTTGTGGCTCGGGGGTTTACTCAGTCGTATGGCGTGGACTACTTCGAGACCTTCTCTCCTGTGGCGAAGATGGAAACAGTCCGTCTCCTCTTGGCGCTTGCGGCTCATTCCGACTGGCCGATACGACAGTTCGATGTGAAGAATGCTTTTCTCCACGGTGACTTGACGGAGGAGGTGTACATGCAGCCACCTCCCGGGTATACCCTTGGCCCCCCGGGCACCGTTTGCCGGCTGCGGAAGTCTCTCTATGGACTGAAACAGTCACCGCGGATGTGGTTCGGTCGGTTCTCTTCGGTCATGAAGACCGAGGGCTACACTCAGAGCAATGGGGATGCCTCCCTATTCTTCCGTCACAGTTCCGCGGGTGTCTCCATCTTGGCCGTGTACGTCGACGACATCCTCATCACGGGGTCCGATTCTGCAGAGGCCGGCCGCCTCAGCTCTGCGTTGGCCAAGGAGTTCGAAATCAAGGCCCTCGGGCCTCTTCGCTACTTCCTCGGTCTTGAGGTGGCCTACTCCCCCCGGGGGATCTTTGTGTCACAGCAGAAGTATGCCGTTGACCTACTGGCCTTGACCGGAATGACTGAGTGTGCACCGGTCACTACTCCCATCGACCCTAACGTCAAGTTGGGTAAGGGGGAGGACTCAGCACCGGTGAACGCATATCAGTACCAGCAGGTGGTGGGGAAACTCCTGGACTTGACCCACACCCGCCCCGACATCAATTTCGCCGTCAACCTCCTCAGTCAGTTCATGCACTCTCCGCGGGAGATCCATCGTCAGGCGGCCAACCGGGTACTTGCGTACCTAAAAGGCTGCCCCGGGAAGGGCTTGTTCTTTCCTCGGAGTATGGAGCGGACCGTGAAGGTGTACACGGATGCGGACTTTGCCGGCTCAGTTGTGGACTGTCGTTCCACCACGGGGTACTGCACTTTTGTCTTCGGCAGCCTTGTCAGTTGGAAGAGCAGCAAGCAGGACAAAGTGTCCCGCTCCAGTGCTGAAGCCGAATACCGGGCACTTGCCGATGGGGCCTCTGAAGGCCAGTGGATATACGGAATTCTCCATGACCTTCGTGTGGAGTATTCCGGCCCAATCCACTTCTACTGCGACAACAAGTCGGCAATCGCCTTGGCAAAGAACCCTGGCCAACAGGGACGGATCAAGCATATGGAACTCCACCTCTACTTCTTCAAGGAGCGCTTGGACGAGGGCATCTTTGACTTGGAATTTGTTCCATCCGCTGATCAAGCTGCTGATGTCCTTACCAAAGGACTATCTCGACCTCTCCTGCAACGTGCAGTGTCCAAGCTCGGCATGGATGACATCCATACTTCCATGGGGTGTTAGTGAGATAGTCAGCCTTATGGGCTAATGGGCCCTATTCTATAAGCCCATTAGCCCTCTTATCATTCTCTCTCTCCTAGGGTATATGTATACCTAGCCATGTACTCTATTGAGTTATGTCATTATCTTCTTCCTTCCTCTCTTGACACTACTAAATGAAGACTTTGGCAAGGAGACCCTCGGAAAACTCTCTCCAAAATATTTCGGCCCTTATACAATACTAGAAAAGATCGGTCCGGTTGATTACAAGCTAGATTTGCCTTCCACCACTACCATTCATCCTTAAGGATTCACCAGAGAATGCATGCAAAGCCATAGGAGAGACTACAAACATTTTACCCTTAACTTCTAACCCATCTTCTGATTGGGAATGGCAGGTCTTCCCTGAAGCTATTCTTTCTTACAGATTCACCAGAGGATGCATGCAAGTCCTCGTCAAGTGGAGGAATTTACCCAATCATGAAGCTACTTGGGAAGACGTCCCCACTATGGAGAAACAATTCCCTCATTTCCAAATTGAGGACAATTTGGTCCTCAAAAGGGGAAGTATTGATAGTGAACTCACGATGACTTATTTGGAAAAACAGAAGAAAAAGCGACACGCTCCTGTCGCTCACGCACCAAGTGCCTCGAGTCAGACAACGGAAGAGGCGAGGGCGGCTAACAACCTATAAGGCGGAACGGCGCATTGGACAAGAGGTGGAAAAAAGTGGGCTGTGGGAAGAGTTCCTGCGGAGTTACGAGAAGGTGGGAGATCCTCTCGCCGTCTTGTTGTAGTCGTTGCCGATACGGCCGTCTACCCGTCCGTCGCGGCAGTCATCTATACAGACTTTCACATTCCTTCCATCGTTTGTTTCTTTCTTGGAACACCTTAATCTGGATATGGATATTGCTAGTGTTCAGTTATCCTTGTCTCTTTTTTGACAACATTGTTGAGTTTTGCATCTATACAACCGTTATCGCTCGAGAGTTTGAAGGATCGAGCCATAAATACAGAGTAAGCCAAAAGATAATGGAGGAAAAATGAAAAAAATGATTACTTGAACAATATAAGAATCAGACTGAAGTCATGACATGATAGATAAGTTTTGATTCCACTTTCAACAGGTTAGAGTTTGTATTCTCCCGAGCAAGAATCTAGATTGGAGAGCTCACGGCATTAAGAGCCTGATGGTTATCTATTACAAAAAGAGTGAAGATGTTGAGCCACTCCACCCATCCTTTTTTAAGCGTAAAATTTAAAAGAAAATTATTTGATTGGACAAAAAGGTGAGGGTTTGAGAGAGGGAGTGATGTTAAAAAGTCAATGAAGTAGACACTCGCGTAAAAAGGGCAGGCACAGAGACTAAGATTTTCGAGGTCGTATACAACAGAGAGGGAAAGCCAATTTATACGCACAAATGAATACTTCACTATACAGGAATGTGATAATCAAAAATCAGTAGAATAGCGATGCAACTCACAAATGGGTAACTTTCTTAGTCTGAGGATCACATTTCACTCTTCGCCATTTACAAGGATCGGGATCCTCTTGCCTCCATAGCAAGAGCACACCATCTGGATCAACGACCCCTGTCTTGAAACTAAGAAGTGCCTCACCTGAAACATAAGATAGTGTAATGTAAACGCAGGGAAAAAGCTAATACTCCCTAATTAGCAATTTGAGATATCGTAGCTCACCATCTGGACTTATAGCTTCGGGTCGTAGCGCTAGAAGTTGTAGAAAAATGACAGAAACTAATCCTAAAAAATTTTGACATGTCACCATAGTGGAGACCCCAAGGATCTTCAGGCATTGAAGAAAGAAAATCCTCTGAATCGCATTGTTTCTTTCCTCTTCATACAGGCGTTCATGGGAATGTAATGCCTGAAAAACGGCCAAATTTCTTAGTCAGTTCAGAGGATTAAATCCTGCTCAATCTTTCCCTTTGAAAGAAGTGAAACAAGAACAAAAAGACAGCACTCTATAAGCATTAGCTGCATTATGCACAGATCGAAGTACCCGTAATAGTGCCCCGAATCGAAACGGGTGAGGGAAAGACCCTTGAAAACGAAGAAAACATAATCTGTTGCTCACGATGAAACGGAAAATAAAGGCTCCAATTTCAGTCCCGGCGTTCCTTGTCAGATGAAATATTTGCTTTCTAGGAATAGACAATTCGATCCTTCTCTTCCGGCTAAAGCACGGAAATTTTTGAAGATCATCGTATCTTCATATTTCACGAATCAAAGGCATCTCAAAGTACTGTCCAGCACAATCGAAACCGATTCAAATTCCGCGAACAACAACACCACCAACCCATTTGCCGAAAGCACGAACGCAATCGTCCAAACAAGTGTGTAGTGGGTAATGTACATCGATAAACTCACCGCAAGCCTTACCGATCGGGTTCGGCTCAAGGGAGGAGCAGCAAGAAGAAATCACAGGAGAAGGATAGAAGAAACAGTAAAGAATTTGTGCCCAATCTGCAACTCATCCGGCCAATCAGACAATGCTTATATTAAGCGAGCCAGAGAAAAGTAGAGAGAGAGATGAGCGAAATAGTAGAGAGAGAAGGAGCAGAGAGAGAGCGAGAGACTGAAGTGTGGGATAGATTTCGACTGCAAAGTCTGCGCTGAAGTGAAGCTTTCAATCTTTGGCATCTGGCAATTGAACGGATGCGAGTAGCCGATTTGCAATTGGACGGTCGCGATCAGGCCACGTGTCGATACTGGACCCCACCTCCAACTGGATGCATGATGAGGCTTCGTCGGATGCAGAAATTGATGGCAACCCTGCACATGAACGAGAGAGATAGAGAGAGAGACAAACTGGGAGCTGATCCAGCTTTTCTAAACCCACAAAACGGGACTAAGGCCCTTGACCAAAAACCAGAGTTGGGAGCTAGAGAGAGAAACGAGTGAGATAGATTGATAGATAGATAGATAGATAGATAGATAGATAGATAGGTAGATAGATAGGTAGATAGATAGGTAGGTAGATAGATAGATAGATAGATAGACAGATAGATAGATAGATGGATAGATAGATGGATAGATAGATAGATAGATAGATAGATTAGATAGATAGATAGATTATATAGATAGATGGATAGATAGATGGATAGATAGAAGATAGATAGATTAGATAGATAGATAGAAGGAAGGAAATCATTTATTCTGGTGTAACGGACGAAGAGGATCAAAACAAATTTATGAAAGACTACATAGGGTCTTGATGAATGACAGATCCCTACTTCACTATAACTTTGCTATCAAATACTTGCCTTTGTAGATTATCAGATCATTCACCAATGATCATTTCCTTTCAACAACTTGCTCGAATAGTTAGGCATCCACCTTTTAGATTCCAGGCGATGTGGACTAAACATCCACAATTCTTTGACGTAGTTAAAAATTCCTGGGAACTAATTCACCACAATGATCCCATGATAAATCTTAGCAACAAACTAAGAGATCTTAAGGCAATACTTAAAACTTTGAATCAGAAGGTGTTTGGAAATATCTAAACTGAAAGGGACAAAATGAAAAAGAAAATTGATACCCTAGAAAATGATCTACAAGATCAATGGGATGATACTAAGATAGAGAATCATCTTTACTAAAACAAGAGCTACTCCAAAAAGAAGAACAATATCTAGTGTTTCTTAAACAAAAGGCAAATAAGAAATGGATGCAAGAAGGTGATAAAAATACAAAATATTTTCATTCGATTATAAACCAACGCTCAAAACTAGATTATTATACCACCATGAGAACTAAGAATAGCAACAATCAGAAAGCTATGGAACTAGAGGCAGTGCAATATTACAAAACATTATTAACGTCGCAATTTTCTCCACTTAATCAATAACTCCAAGAGGTTAGACCGACAGGAGTACATGAAGGAGATAACCAAAGATTGTTTAGCCAACCCAATCTACAAAAAATTGAACACGCATTAAAATCCATGGATCCTGATAGTGCACCAGGACCAGATGGATTTACTGCCCTTTTTTTACATTTTGCTGGGAGATAATCAAACAAGATGTCTACGCTGCCATCCAAAACTTTTTTGAAAAAAGATATTACCTAAAGCTTGGAAAGCAACATTCATAGCATTAATACCTAAAAGACAAACACTGTCATCATTCTCTAAAATGCGCCCTATAAGCTTATGTAATTCACATACAAAATAATATCTAAAGTACTCAACCAACGATTAAGTTCAGTACTACCAAAACTTATTTCCAAGGAACAATTTGGTTTTGTTCAAGGAAGAACTATTTATGAGAGTGTTAACCTAGTATATGAAGTTTCACAATATCTAAATCATAAAGTTTCGGGCCAAAATGTTCTCATTAAGCTTGATATGGAGAAGGCATATGATAGAATCGAATGGCCATTTCTTATTTCAGTTTTACAACGTTTTGGTTTGAATTTAGAATGGATGGATATGATAAAAGCATGTGTTGAAATGAATAACTTTTCCATTTTAGTAGATGGAAACTCCACCCCTTTTTTCCAAGGAACAAGAGGCCGTAGACAAGGCGATCCAATATCACCTAGCTATTAGCACAAGAAGTCTTGAGCCGAAACCTTCAATCTAAGATTATCTCCTCGATAACTCAGATTTTGGGGTAATTAGTGATGAGCTAACTTCACTAATTAGTGTCGTTGGTTTATCCGAATTAAAACAACAAAAATTTATAATAACCTTACTAGCATAGGGAGAGTAAGGGTCGATCCACAAGGAGCAAGGGTTTTTCCTTAAGAATTTGTGCTTTAGTTATATATTTTTCAATAATTTTAGAAGTAGATTTACTACATATGAAGATAAATAACTAACTAAATAAAAATATAAAACAAAGAAAGTTAAAATATTATTATAATATTATAATAATATAAGTAGGCAGAAAATAATTTTTTGGAGATTTTTTAGGAGTATTTTAAAGCCAAAACAAAATAGGAAATGAAACAGTCTGGCGCTCTGGACTTAGTCAAAATTTGGCTAAGTCCAGATGCCAAATGGGGAAAGTGGCTTGGTGGAGGAGAGAGAAAAAATGGACTGCACTAAATTCACTCTAGAATGAGTTCTAGAATGAATTTTAGAGCGTGGTTGGATGCATTGGAACCATCTGGATATTTTCTAGCTGATCCAAGACTAAACAAAAGACGAACAGAAAAGAGTGAAAAAGGAGAAATAAGAAGGTAACCTCTTTGTCGCACCCGATAAGGTCCAAGGGACTTCTTATTCTCCTTTCCACCAACTTCTTCAGCCCTGGATGCTTCCTGCTCAGCCTGGCACTCACTGAGGTGAATGGATCTATGACTCAATTGTACTTAGGCCACCAAACATTACTTTGGATTGAATCACAAGATGAATATTACAATAGGGTGAAGGGGTTTATATAGGGAGAGAGAGCAAATGAGAGCCATTGGATTTTTAATACAATGGATGGCCAGATCTTCTTTTCAGTGTCATGATCCACGTCATTATGGTCCTCCAATCAGCATTGAGACCTTTGAAATACCCCCTGGACGTTCAAGGTTTCTTTCCTTAATTAGCATTAAAGGTGCTATCTTTAAGTCTTCACACTTGGATGTTTTGTGGATTGAATGGCTGGATATTTTTCTCTGGCTTGGATCCACGTCCAAGGTTGTCCTCCAATCAGCATTTAAGCCCCTGAAATGTCCATAAATAATCATGACTGGACCTTCCCCTTGCCCTCCTTTCTTTGGCCCAACATGCCTCTCATAGTGGGTTTAGTGGAGCTTCCTTAATGAGCCTTTAGACTAGAGCCAACTGTCTTGCTTTGGGCCTTCTTTCTTGGCCCAGGGTTATGGCTGAGCCTGCTCCTCTGTTCCAAATAGCTTCCTCTTCATTTAAATATCCCCTTTATTCATGAAAGTTTCATCTAATTCCTGCATCTTCCACATCAACTACGAAGAGAGTGAGATTCATTCCACTTAACTCATTGAGTTAAGTGGGGTTAGTCCCACAAATGATAATAATTAACTCAAAATTAGAAAAAGGTGATTTTATTTGATGATTTTTCAAAACTTAACATAAATGTTGATAATATATTCAGATAAAGATAAAGAAGTAGATAAATTAGCTAGAATTGCACATATATATTACTATCATTTTGGATTTATCACTCCTCTTCCACCGGAACGTATTACACGAAACATAGAGCTCCTATTATATCACACTGCTTGTTTGCAGATGACACAATTATTTTTTAAAATGGAAAGAAATCATCTTTACAAAATCTGATGAAATTAATAGAAGAATATGAAATTTTTTCTGGACAAAAAGTCAATAGAGTTAAGAGTGCTTTCTATATTGCTGGAAAAACTCCCTTAGTTCGGAAAAAAAAGTGCAAAAATTACGAATTTTAATGCTGGCACACTTCCTTTTTTGTATTTAGGCTGCTCTATATTTATAGGACAAACCAAAGCTATTTATTTTGATCATCTTTTGGAGAAAGTTCGCAGGAAACTGGACGGATGGCAAGGTAAACTTTTATCTCCAGGTGGGAAAGTTATTTTGATTAATCATGTATTGAACAGTATTCCCATTCATACTATAGTTGTACTTGATGCCCCCATGAAAATCATAGATTCTATACACAAAATCGTGGCAAATTTTCTATGGTCTAACAATGATGGCAACAAAAAACATCATTGGACATCTTGGAAAAATGTATGCTACCCTCTAGATGAGAATGGACTAGGAATTAGAACCCTAGCACAAACCATAGAAATTCTTCGTATGAAAAGGGCATGGTCTTTTCATACGAAAGATACTTTATGGGCATCATTGATTAGATCAAAGTTTGGAAAAATGGATTCAATGATAACTACTCGATATGTACCAAAACAAATTCAGAACCTCAGAGTTAACTGGGATGAATTGAATGACGTCATACAGTGGTCTATCGGCAAAGGGGAAGTTTTGGTTTGGCATAAGAATTGGACATTACTTGGATGTCCAGGAAATCTTCCAAGCATCCAGATTCAAGATCAAACTATAAGGGTCAAGGATTTGCTAAGTCATCAATGGGATCAATACCTTAGGCAAGATGGAGTTGATGACACCACAATATCACAAATTAGGAAGGAAAATATACATCTTTCCAATCATCCTGACCAACCCATATGGACATTGACTCCCCGTGGAAATTTCACAACCAAATCTGCGTGGGAATATTTTTGGGCTAAACGACCAAAAAATCAAATTTTTCCTACCATTTGGGAGATGAGAATTCCCACTAAGATACAATGTTTCATGTGGTGTTTGCTTAAAAACATTTTACCACTGGATAAGAATGTAAAATATATTGGAATACAAATTGCTTCTAAATGTATATGTTGTCTTAGAAATCCAGAGACTGAAGACAAGGAACACTTATTCCTTCGTGGAAAATGTGCGATATCTGCATGGAAGTGGTTCCTAGAGAAATGGGATATACATCACAGGTACAATTTCTCACTTATTCAATGGTTAAAGTTCTTCCTAAAGACAAAGTCCAAAGAAAGCAAAGCATACTGTTTAAAAAAAATTTCATGTGTGTTCATGCTATGGGAAATATGGAAATATCAAAATAAAAGAAAGTGGGAAGGTAGTCAATGAAAAATCTATTATTCATGTTGTAACCAACATGATCAAACTGATAGAGCATACTATCGTCCCTACAAAAATAACATCTTGCAGTGAATGGAGAGGACTCTGTAATTGGAATTTTACATTCGGGCATACAATGTACATTTACATCACTCAAAATATTTGTTGGGTATTACCCCCACCCTCGAAATTCAAACTTAATATAGATGGAACTTTTAAAGGCAATCCAGGATTATCATCAGGAGGGGGCATACTTGGAAATCAAAGGGGAAGTTTAATTTTTGCCTTTTCAAATTTATATGAACCAGGAACCAACATGGTAGCTGAATGTAAGGCACTACTGGATGGACTTGATTTCTTTGAAAATTTTGGATTTCATGACATTTGGGTGGAATCAGATTCAAAAGTATTGTGTGATATGATGAATTCATATAAATGCAACATATAAAAATTGAAAAATTGGTGGAATAAAATTCTAGCACGTACGCATCGAATTAAAAATACCTCACATATTTTCTGCGAGGGTAATTCTGTTGCTGATGCTCTTGCTAACCATGCTTTGGTTCAGAAAGAGCAACAAGTTTTTTGCAGGGAAGCGGATTTGCCTATAATGGTTTGAGGGAAATTAAGGACAGATCGTCTAGGGCTTCCATATCTTAAAATTAGGAAGCACATGCATTGGGCGCAAGGGAAGACATGAAGATGAAAATCACAATCACTGAACAATGCAACTTTGAAGGACAAGCCATCAAGATCGATCATAAGCGCCACGTTGAGACAATCCGAGTCCGAAATCAAGCGAACCAGGTGCACACTTTCCTTAATCGAATTACTTTACATACAGTATCTATATGATGTTAATTTCTAATATGTAGTATTTCACCATCATATGGAAATACACATATTCCAGCTATATTGCATAGGCATCATGACATCCTAATGCATCCATGATCATAATTCTGAATTTAAACTATGCATACATACACAAGAAAGTACCCATACTAACCTTGACGATCTAATATTCCAGCGAAGATAAGGGAGAACACTAGATTCTTTCACAAACATTATGGAAATAACTGCCCTAATTTTCAGTGTGATACACCAGGTACTGTATCGTCAGCTACATATAGAGTAAGCTTGTATCCGTAGAGTCTTTGATCAATGCAGTTGAAGGCGACCGGCGAAACAAATATATCACATGGGGAGAAAGGAAGAATTCATGTGATAGAACGGAGCTCAATACTCCAGAATTAATGGCATCAAAACAAATGCCTGAAAAGCCCAAAATATCAAAAAAAAATCACAACTAAACAAGAAGCTGAGGAACAAGATACTGTTGCTCAATTTTTGATGAAAAAGGGCAGCATATCAAAGCCACACAAGAATGAAACAATACAGATCCGCTATCATCATATATCCATTTCCCTCCCCTGGCGATTGATGCTAACCCTCATCCAATTCAGCTGTATTTGGAACTGGCTTTGGGGAAACAGGAGTATACTATGTGCAGCTAATTGGTAACATATCTGTTGTGTCACATCAAGCATAGATCTCAGTCATGACCACTATGATTATGATTGTCTCCAGCTATCTCCCTAAAATAACATAGAATATGAAAATTACAAGGATAGTAGGGTATTTTCAACATTACGATCAAATAAAGAACTATGAGAAGCTTCATGCAGAAATGTTTTTCCCATATAGACCATCTTCAAAATTCTTTTTTGCATGATCAATGTATACATTTTATAATTACATAATCATATTTTTTGGTGTAAATGACAAATTCCCAGGATTAAGCTGCAACGGGAACAAGGATCCCAACATATCTGCAAGCGCAAATGCAACAAGATACCAGAAATTCCAAAGAGGAGAACAAGACGACGTTACCTCGCTCTTGGGAATCAGAGGAAGAATCAAGCACTCGCCATCTTCAATAAACCTCATGCTAAGGAAGATATGAGCAAATAAAGAAAGGCCAGCTATGCATACGAGACAATCACCCAAGGAGTCAAAACATAGCATGATGAATCCTGAGCAAAAGGGCAAATGTGGGAACAGCTAAAAGCAGGAGATAAAATGCCGAAATGAAGGTCGTACAAGAGGGAAATCAATAAAAATAAAGAAGCATGGACAAAGCAAATGGAAATTTCGCTCCACAAGAATGACCAAGCATGCATATGGTTCAATTTCCAAAATCTACCGGTCACAGAAATATTCTATCAATCATGTATGCCCACAGGGCATCTTAAACAATGTATTTCTCACATTCATATCAATGAAGAATGTATTATTTTTTAAAAAAAGATAGGATAGATAGATAGATAGATAGGTAGGTAGATAGATTAGATAGATAGATAGATAGATAGATAGATAGATAGATTAGATAGATAGATAGATAGATAGATAGATAGATAGACAGACAGACAGACAGACAGACAAACAGACAGACAGACAAACAGACATATAGACAGATAGATAGATAGACAGATAGATAGACAGATAGATAGATAGATAGATAGATGGATAGACAGATAGATATACAGATAGATAGATAGATAGATAGATAGATAGACAGATAGATAGATAGATAGACAGATAGATAGACAGATAGATAGATAGACAGATAGATAGACAGATAGATAGATAGATAGACAGATAGACAGACATATAGATAGATAGATAGATAGATAAATTAAAAAATGGGATACCTATCTTGCATCTTAAAGATTTTAAATTTTCTTATCTATATTCTTGTTTATGAACTAACCAAAATTTTATTAAAGTTCAAGGTTAGCCTTGAGACATAGCTTGATAATTTCAGAAATAGGTAAGAATTACAGCACCGCAACGTCCCAAGAAGATTTGGTTGAGTCCAAGCATCCGCGGTGATCGAATACACTTTAAATACGAACCATAGGGAACAACCACGACATACGAGAGAAGACAACAGGAAAAGAACGTGACAGCCAACAAATGAACCCAAACATCAACAAAATGAGGAAGGAAAATCTGACAAGGAAAATGATTAGATTACTCTACTTTGGTTTTAGCTGAAGGGAAAAGAAACAGAGGAGATGCTGCCAAATATTTTTTGATTTTCTATCCCATCTCTCTCAGGTGATTGACATCTGGTCAGCTCCAACAAACTGATGTACAAATTTTTATATTTGATGAAATTTGCTTTAAAATATATATATATATATATATATATATATATATATATATATATATATATATATATATAGATAGATAGATAGATAAAGCATGTAAGGAAAATGGCTATCTCCAAGAGGGTGACTTACTTTGATAAAGCATGTATTAAACAGCATTCCTATTCATACGCTCTCTGTTTATGATGTTCCCAAAAAGTTTACTGAAAGGATAAATAGAATTCTGGCACAATTTTTATGGTCAAGCAATGAGGGAGCCAAGAAGAGACATTGGGTGGCTTGGCCAAAACTTTGCTTTACAACCGAAGAGAATGGACTTGGCATACGATCGTTAGAGGCCACAATGAAGATTCTTCGAATGAAACGGGCATGGTCATTTCATAAGAATACCTCTCTTTGGGCCAGACTTATTAGAGCAAAATTTGGAAGTTGGGACATCATACAATCTGACCGACCAATGCCCCAACGAATACAAAACCTCAAGGTCATATGGCAAGAGATGGAGAATGTCTTACAATGGAATTTGGGTCATGGAAATATCAATATGTGGATAAAAACTGGAGCGGAATGGGTCTACTTGAACATATTCCAGGCTGCAGTATGCGAGAATCAACAGTAACAGTCAAATATCTACTCACCCAAGATTGGGAACCGTATCTTCGACATCACGGGGTTCCTGAACAGATTATCACACGAATGAAAAACAAGGAATATAAATTATCTAATGTTTCAGATTCAGCAATTTGGACTCTTACTACACATGGAGAATTTACTACAAAGTCAGCATGGCAGCATTTTCACAGCAAGAAACCCCAAAATATCCTAAACACAATAGTATGGAAAACTAGGATACCTACTAAGATCAAGTTTTTTATGTGGAGATTTTTCAATGATGTATTGCCAGTGGACAAAAATATACAAAAAATTGGTGTCCATGTTGTATCGAAATGTTCTTGTTGCCCAAGAAACCCTCACATAGAGGATCGAGATCATCTATTTTTTGCAGGGGATTGGGCGAGACACCTCTGGAAGTGGCTAATGCAGAAGTGGAATGTGACTCAAACTTCCCATGTGTTACCGAAGGAATGGTTAATGAGCATAATGAGGCCTGCATCCAAAGAGAGTAAAGCCTCTATCCTATGGGAAATATGGAAGAAAAGAAATCTAAGGAAATGGGAAAATGGAGATAAGGGATATTGGTCTATCACTCATAAGATACAAGCGTGGATAAAAAACATTGAACACATCAGTACGCCCAGAAAAATCACAGAAAAAAAAGATGTTCAAAGCTTGATAAACTTGAATATAGACCCGGGACCACTGAAATACAAACATAATATTGTACTCATTTCCTGGAGGCCACCTCACGGATCAATATATAAAGTTAATGTAGATGGCGCATCAAAAGGAGATCCTGGGAAAGCAGTAGGAGGAGGAATAGTAAGAAATGCGCAACATGTGATGATTTTTGCCTTCTCCTATGGATACCCAGAAGGGACTAATATGGAGGTAGAAGGCTGGGCACCACTAGATGGATTAAGACTATGTGAAAGTAAAGGTATCAAAAGAATAATTGTAGAATCTGATTCTATAGCACTCTGTCAAATAATACAAAGCCGTATCTGCTCTCTATGGAAATTAAGAGAATGGTGGGAACAGATTATGAGACACATAAATCAAATAGAGGAAATAAATCATATTTATCGAGAAGGGAATAGTGTCGCAGATGCATTAGCTAACTATGCTATTGACAAAAATGAGAATTTTTTGTTTTGGACTTACCAATTTAAGCAAAAGGCAGATACCGAATGGACAAATTAGGTATGCCACATCCCAAATACTTTAAATCAATGAGCACAAATTAAAACCATTGCGAAGATATGGAAGCTAGACGCAAGCCAAGAGGTATGTTTTTCTCTTCCAAAATTTAAATTATTAAACAATTCAAAGCTTCAATCCAAGAAATCGACTATTAATATATCTTGTTCAACATGTTTTTATGTTGTCATGAGACACGATGTACTTTATTTTAGATTTACTGAAAACTATGAATATATTTTCCAACTGTCATACATGATGGAATGGGAATTCCTAAAGATGAGACAGCTTATATTCCTCTGAAAGAAGAGAAAGTGGGATAGGAGCGGAATATCCAAGGTCAATCATGAAGCTATATATATAAGATCATCAATCCAGTAATACAGACTCTGTAGCAGGGACAGCTAGAGTATGCATCTTAGTCTGGGGGCTTGCTATTAGAGCTACATGAAAATGACTGGGGGAACCACGACTAGAAGGGGGAAAGAGGCTAATACAGAAATCATGAATACCTTTGAAATGGCAAAAGCCCATCAACATGAATGCGATAAATGCCATCAACATGGCAAACGTCATAGAAAGCAAGTCTCTTGAACAAGAAAGAACAAGCACAAGATTGAAAGGGCAACATATCAATCATGGGAGAACTCAAAAACTTCAAAAAAAAAGAGAGAGAAAGGAAAAACCAAAGCTCAAAATGATGTTTATGCAAAAAAGTGGGATCCGCAAAGCAACTGATTCTGGTGTTTAAGCTCATACCAAAGCTGAAAATAAGCTCATATCAATGCTAACCCTCATCAAATGCACATCCTTGGATACCAAATCAATGGACTGAGGAACATATCCTTGCTGTAAACTGCTACAGTTTCTGTGTTGTTGTTTTTGAGAGTCAAATTCTATTACTACTTGGTTAGCCTTGTGTATGTCCCCAAGTCGCATGTCAATTCCTAACGAGGCTATAAGCGTAATAGTCTAAGGTATTCTCATAGAGTACTGTGAAAAGAAAAGTAAATATAAAAATATTTTTGCATGATGTCAATTTTTACTTGAATGATTTCTGATTTCACTTGAACCAAGAGATCTAATACAAATGCTAACAAATATCCAAGTTTTACTTGAGATGCATTTGTGCGTGCCATGGTGTGTTTATTCAGGTGCAGGTCAAGTATTCAACAGAAATGATGGAGCCCGAGTCTAGAAAAGAGCACTACACACCATGATTTAAAAA
Source organism: Wolffia australiana (assembly GCF_029677425.1). NCBI lineage: Eukaryota > Viridiplantae > Streptophyta > Magnoliopsida > Alismatales > Araceae > Wolffia > Wolffia australiana. The sequence goes on from NC_135844.1 coordinate 17,340,391, forward strand.
TGCAATAACTGAAGCAAACTGAAATAAAAGGAGGAAAACACATGGCATATTTCCGAAAATGCCTCCACATACAGAGGATAAAACCAAAAGCAAATCACGGTGTAGACTGCTACATGCCAAAATACATCATGAAATGCAGCCTCTAGCTCCACAAGAGGAAGAAAGAATTGATGTTGTCATCATCGTCGACGACATTCATACGAGGAGGCTTTGTCAATTTCAATTTTATGTACCTCATCCACCGGATTAATAACACTCATATCCCAGGTGGCAGCCACATGGCAAAAGAAACTTTTTAAAGTCACGTTCATATCAATGAAATCTCATCATAAAAAAAAAAAAAAGATAGATAGATAGATAGATATAGATGGATGGATGGATGAAGAGATGAACTGGACAGAGAAAAATGCTTATACCTAGGAAGATTAAAGCGATTCATGTCACACAGAGAAGATTAGATTAATAAGAAAGAGAGAAAGAGAGAGCAAGAGACAGAATCAACCTGACTAGGCAGAGAGAAAGAATCCAACTTAATGAAATTGGTAGAGAGAGAGGAAGAGAAGAATATAGTGGAACAAAACTAAAGGATGATTTTCAAACAGAGAGTTTGTTTAGTTATTGAGCTAACTATTGTAACATTTGGACGTATTTATTGCAGTTAAATGTAGGGTTTGAAATTTTGGACCAGGGACCGGTCGGACCGGACTAAACCGGGACCGCCGGTCCACCATTTTAGGGTGGACCGGCCATTCGGGCCGGATCCGGTCCGATGGTCAAACCGGACAGGGACTGGATTAAAATAAATAAATAATCCCTGCTTCCCCCTCCACCGATCGTGTTCCCTGCCTGGTCGCGTCCCCCCCCCCTCTCTCCCTCGCTTTCTCTCTCCCTCCGTCTCTCGCTTTCTCTCTCGTGTTCTTTCTCGTTGGCTCTCTCTCTCGTTCTCTATCTCTCTCTCTCTTTCTCTCCCATTCTCTCTCTCTCTCGCACACTCTTTCTCTCCCGCGTTCTCTCTCTCACTCACTCTCGCTCTCCCGTTCTCTCTTGCACACTCGCTCTCTCTCTCCCGTTCTCTCTCTCTCACACACACACACTCTGCCGTTCTCTCTCCCTCCTGTTCTCTCTTTCTCTCTCCCGTTCACTCTCTCGCCCGCTCTCTCTCTCTCTCCTGTTCTCTCTCTCCCCCGCTCTCTCTCTCTCTCTCCCGTTCTCTCTCTCTCTCTCTCTCCCGCTCTCTCTCTCCCGCATGCTCTCTCTCTCTCACTCTCTCTTGTTAAGGAGTCAGCACCAAGTGCGCCAACTCGCTCAAATCAGAGGCCTGCTGAATAGGGACTAATCAAGATTATTTAGTAATTAAATAACTAAATAAATATACTCGTTAGAGAATTAGTGGCTAGGATCTAATGTGGGGTCAAAGATAGTTTAGGATTCAATATAAAGGGCCAGGATTAAATATAGAGTGTTAGGATCAAATCGTAGATAGAGGGAGCACGAGATCGACTCAATGGTCGAGATTAGTGCGCCTGCTCTTATTATAACAGTCAGGATCTAATCCCCGTTATAACAGGAAAGACTGGTGCACCGATCAACGGTTATATTCGGTGCACCCGCATCAGTTATAACGGTCGAGATTAGATCGACCTATTCAAAATATAAAACCGTTGTATCTGTTTGCAACGGTTATATGATTAAACAGAAACTTACTATTTTACGATTATGGTATTACAATATAAATATCAACCCATGTTATCCAAAACGATTTGAGGAATACAATGATCTAATCTCCATCTCCTTTCTTGGTGTGTTCATCTTCTTCTTCTTCTCTCTCTCTCCATCTCTTCTCCTTCCCTCCAATCTCTGTTGAAGATTCTCTCTCTCTATCTCGTTCTCTCTCTCTCTCTTTCTCCCGCTCTCTCTCTCACGCTCTCTCTCACTCTCTCTCCTGTTCTCTCTCTCTATCCCCTTTTCTCTCTCTCTCTTTCTCCTGTTCTCTCTCTCTCTCTCTCTCTCTCTCTCTCCCATTTTTCTCTCTCTCCCGTTCTCTCTCTCTCTCTCGCACACTCTCTTCTCTCTCTCCCTCACATTCTCTCTCTCCCAGTCTTTGAGTCCCTCTTTCTTGTTCTCAATCTTGAGAATGTTTAGTTTAACCTTGTTTTTTTCTCTCTCCTCCAACTCTGTCAAGTTTGTTTCATTGTATTGCAAGCTATGTTAGGTTTCTCCGCTCTACACTCCACTCTGTCAAGTTTTCTTCATTTCTTTTAGGCTTCTTCTCTTTTTATTTTATTCTTCTTTTCATCATCCGTTCTTCTTTTGCTTTCTTTTTTTCTTCGTTTTTATTATTCTTGTCTTCTTATTTTATTCTGCTTTCTTCTTCTTTCCGTCTTCTTTCCATCTTATTTTATTCTTATTTTATTCTTCTTATTCTTCTCCTTCTCAAGTCTTCTTTTATTTTTTCTTCTTCGTTACCTTTTTCCTACTATTTCCTTCTTCCTCTTTCTCCTGATTTTCTTATTTCTAATTATGTTTCTTTACCTTCTTCCTTTTGATCTTCCATTCTTCTTCTTTAATTCTTCTTTTATTGTTCAATTATTCTTCTTTTAACCTTCTTTTATTCTTCTTTTCATTTTTCAATATGGGCTTCATAAGTGACATTGAAACAAACTTTCCCTTTTATGAGAAGTTCATACCATTTTTGTCCTGACTTTTTGTTCTTCGACTTTGACTAGTCCGGAACCGGGACAGGACCGGGACAGGACCGGGACCGGACAAGACCGGACGGGAACCGGACCGATCCTACGTAAGGTTTAGGTCCTTGCTAAAAGTACGGACCGGACTGGGACCGTTAAACACTTTTGATTGCCATTGGATCAGCAGATGCATCAGTGTTGAACTGTTATGGCTCATGGTGGCAACTATAATTTTACTAAACCAGTCAAATCACGTAAAGTGAGGTTTGGGGATGGATGATAATTCATCATTAGTTGTATAACACTGTCATTCATCATCTGTCCAGTCATGTGTACGCTGGACATACAGCTTGGAACAGAAATCTGAGATGATGACAAGGGGCTGGTCTGAGTGATGACGGTGGGGGAAGAACATAACTTTGTAAAGTTCTAGATTTAAAGAAAACCCTAAATGTTGTGATTTCTCCCAACAAGATTCTGTATAATCATAGAGTATGAGATGAGTTTGGAAAGAGAGATAAAATTATTGATTAAACCACTGTTTCATGTCATCATTATGACAAAATTGAATGAGTCATAAATAAGAAGATCATGGTATTCCATAAAAAGTGTTTACTTTGTAAGAATTAAGCTACTGAAAGCAAGACACAAATATCAATATAAAAAAATTATTCTACTTTATTCTACCTTATCTCAATTAGGGCCTTTAAATTTACTAATACAAAAATCTAAAATGATGGGCCTGAAGTCTTTCATCAAATAACGTAAGATTAATTATCTTCTGCGTTTATAATTTCTGGGTGTAAAAAGTTGATATACTTTACGTTTTATTGTGTATAAATGACCTTCATACCTAAAGTGTAACGTTGGTAAAATTAAAAATTGAACTGTTAAGTCAACGTTGATTTTGATGGAAAAGGTAGAATGAAACATTAAAGATTAAAAAATTAACAATGTAACAACAAAATCTAACTTGCCCATTGGATGACATACGCTATAAATTAAAGATCATTTCGTTAGTGGAATGCTGCTTTTGGGTGGGTCAGTCATGTCCAACAATTAACACCATAAGTTTTTTAAGAATGTAGGTCATCCATTTCTGACGTAGATGTGATCTCTATAATGGGGTCTATGACAGGTTGTCTTACGCTTACTGTCTGGATTTTTATTTCCAAGCATTTTCATGAAGGAATAGTAAGTTGGTAAGTTAGTAATATTTTCAGGAAGGGAGCATTCCATTCAAGTATGGACTAGGGATTAACAATATAACCTAGTACTATTTTCATGATGAAATTACTTAAGACTAATCATTTCCAATTAACTCTCGCTCTTCATACATTATTCTGTAGATCCTTAGTTAATCCATCATAAGACGTGGAATTATCTAAACTTAGTGTCCAGATATTCACCTAGATAATGTGAACGATAGTTGGATATACTAACTGATTAAAACTCAGTTCCTCCCACTTACACATATATGTATTACTTGAGCTGGTAAAAACTCAATTATATGTTCCATAATTAGATACTTGATCGATATCTTTGTCTCACTATTGTTGAAATTTACTCTGAACGACTTGAATAAGAAAATAAAATTCCACTTTTGGTGATTAAACAAGAATAATATATGGTCCAGTCAGTCGTAAATATTTTTTGTTGTGGGTTACAAAGTTCATGGAAGAAATCAACAATTATCTTGAATAAAAAAGTTGTTCAAAACTTTTTTGAAAGTCGTGAGGAATAATTTGAAAAAAAATTCTACTCCAAGAGTCGAATGGATAGAGTGGCACAATATAACATAGATACAAATTGATGGATGGAGATGGCATATAAATGGGGAGAGAGAGAGGGAGAGAGAAACAGTTTACCAAAAAAACACCAGGGAGATCCTGAATATGGAGAACCTGAGGATGAACAATATTCTACAACGTGGGATAAAAAGAGAGAGACAGAAGAGATGATCCATCCAAGAACCCGGATTCATCATCTCTGAGCCGCCTCCTCAAATGAGGATGATGGTGATGATGATGCGGATGGTGGTGGTGGTGATTGGATCATGGCAGAGCTTACTGATGGCATCAACCCGCCAACTGGAGCTCTGTCCCGCTGCTCCACATAGGCAGTCGGAAACCAACCTGCCTTCCCCATGCACTCGCCCTCTGACCACCCAGTCTCAGATTCCTGCAGTCATCACATATTATGTTGTTTTAACATAATATTCTAATAACTATTCAAAAAATTAAATAATTAAAAATTTAATGGTATCAGTAGATATGGCGCACCTGGCGAACAACAATGAAGTCACCCATGGAAAGACTCAACTCGCCATCGCCTTGGGCATCGAAGGGGTGTATAACCTGCACAGGCGAATTTTATTTTATTTTCTCATTTATAAACACTTTTTTTGAAGATAGGAACTCCTCTTCCAACCCAAAAGATTGGATTGACGACAAAAAGGAATCATGGCTCATGGAAAGTGATTTGATTGATGGTGCGGACAGAGAATTCTTGGTTCAGTTCTATACTTTAACAATAAAAAAGAATAAATTGATCGAATTATATACCTCTGCGATGAAGAATTCATCTTTTTCATCATCTCTTCCATTTGAGACAGTTTGGCGAAGCTCAATTTCATCCTTATCCGCCTCCAATCCTGTAATCGAAGGATTTTCTCCAGTACTATGAAAACCATCTGCAGATTGGATTTGAGTGACAGCGGTGTAATCTCTTCTCAGATTGGAGGGTTGTTCCTTCTCAGTTCTGTTAATGAGACCTTCGGTAATATTATTTGATTTCTCGAACTCAACTTTGTGATTTATATCTTTGTGTGGACTACTAATTGCCAAAGCCTCTTGGGGATGAGATGAATTTCTGCCATCTCCTTCTATCTCGCTGCATTCTTCTGCCGAAGCAATGGGCTCAATCTGTCCTTTTGACTCCATCTTCTGTCTCTCTACGATCATCTAAAACAGAAAAATGAGTCAATAATCGAAATGAAAAATGGACCAATGATCCAGGTGGCTCGACCATGAAAAGCAGACAAGTAAATATTGATCAATTGATAAAGGCTGAAGATTTTATGATTTATCGATCTAGTTGTTTCATGACCCCATTATTTCCCTCTTTTTGGCCTTTAATCCATTTTTATATAGCAGCACTTCTCAAGTATTTTTTATTCCTAAAGAAATAAATTATTTGGTGCCCACACTTGTATTTCAGAACATAAGTTACCTCGTCATGGAGTTGATCTAAGATGGAAGCAACGTTGTGATGATAGCTTCTCTCAGCGTCAACCTAAAACAAGGAAATGTCCACAAAATCAAACTTTTGTAGTTCCAATAAAAGACGAAAAATATACTACCATCAGAAGAAGTTGCTGGAAGGTGAGCCTTCTTTGATCAGCTGAAACTGTCTCCATCGCTGAAATTGTTTCTCTTCCAAGAGCCGATAAGGCACGCCTCAGCTCAGATAATCGATGCTCTGAGTGCTGAAGCTTTACCATGCTGTCAGCATGACCCCCACCCTCCTTAGACCTCATCTGCCTTCTGGCAACATCAACTGCCTGGAAAGTGTAGTTGCCCAGACATCATACGAACATCATGAACTGATTCATGAATTGATTATCCAGGAAAATAATTTTCCAACTTGGACTAAATAGTTTCCCAGAAATTCTTTGATCAAGATTCACCAAGACCTGTGCTTCGACGTCTTGTTTGAGCTTCTCGTAGCAGTGTGCCAAGTGCCGGGCATCCTCCAATGGGGCTGACATCACCATGGTTTGAAGAGGTTCATAAACCTGCGTAAATCATCGACAATGTTATTTGCATAATTTGAGATCACCAACAGAGGTTCATGAACAGATTATCCAGTCCAAATATGATTGATATTCACATTGATTTGGACTGGAATCAAATCCTTCACCATTTTCTCAGAGAAAAAGCTGGTATCAACATTATATCTCTTGTAACTGCATGGGGTTAAGTATTTAGGACCACGTTCAAGGGTTTTTTATAATGCATAATTCAGTCTCAAATCTAGATGAGGTTGTATCACATAAACCTCTCCCCTTGATCTCTCCATTCAGAACCCTCAATTTGGAAGAGATTCAAACTATTATGCACCAAGCAAAAGGCTATAAACTTCTAAACTTGTAATTCAAATGGCACCCAATCTAAACTTCTAATTTCAAGAATCAAAGCGAATGTTGACGGCGTGTTCACCTGTCCTCCTAGAATCTGTAGCAGTTTTTCCCTCTCGGCTTCGATTGAACGGAGAGAGCTTCCAACCTTGAGAGAAGTTTTGCCGAGAAGCTCGTCGCAGAATTCACTCCCTCCGTATTTCACGCAGCCATCGGCAAGCTTGGAGGCTAGACACGAAGAAGACGGAGTTAATTCTACAAGATCTTCTCTGCAGCCGAAAGAACAACAAGGCGTGAGAAGATATAGCCGACCTATCTCCGTCTGCCTGGAGCTTGCGGTTTTAAGACCTCGCAGTCTTCGCAGAATATCTTGTTGAAAATGCTGAAACAAGAAGGTTAGTTCTTGAAATCGTAATCGTAAAATCATAATCGCATTGATCCGCGGAGAACGCGAATGACTGGTGCGTGTACAGGGATTCCAGAAAAACGATGAATTGCGCCACCCCACCTTCGCCCCCTTGGTGGATTTATAGAGCGTTCGGATTTGATGGCAGGACTCGGCGTCAGGTTCATCCAGAAGCGCAGGATCAACGGCAAAACGACTGCTGAATTGCCTAAAAACCGCCTGCTCGCGCCCAAAAACATCCATGAATCGCAACGCCGATCAAAGATCAGAAAAAAAAAGGAAGAGCAGTACCTGTTGCTGCTTAGCAACCTGCTCTCTCAGCTTGCTGGCCTGCTTCTTGAGCGCATCCATTGAAAATCGACCGACGAGGAGAAAGCGAGATCGAAGAGAAACACCTCTTTCTCTCGCACAGATTCAGCGAAATCGATCGATCTATATCCTTTTCGACGATCTGAAGAACTACGAATCGCACGAGAGTGGAGAACTTCTCCCGGAAAGCAATGTCGGCCTCTGGGCCCGCTGGTCAGCTCCGTGCGCCCCGCCGCCGCTCCACAAGGCGACACGTGGACAGCGGTAGACGACGGATTGGCGATGCCGATAGATTCCTCGCCGCCACCGACCGCCATGAAAGCGCTCCACGTCAAAAGCCTGTCTCTGCTGATTGGGGGCACTGTCCAGATGTCTGCAGCTGATTGGCTAAATTTTCAATCTTTGGTCATCCTGCCTGTTGATTCTTGATGAACATGCTGTCATGCTGATGCTGATGGTTAGGGTTCACCATTTTTTACCCAACTTTGGTATTACTTTGGTATAACAGCAAACCCGAATGAACCCGTGTTTCGAACCCGAAGTAATAAGGCCCACTGGATGAGTTCTTAATAGGAAAGTTGAGTTAGCAATGAATTCGTGACGTAAATGATATCTTTACCCACTAAAGTTGATTGTTTAACTATTTTAATTGACCTTTTGGCCTTCTTATTTCTTTGACTTGGGTACAGAGAAAGTTGATTTATTAATGAATTCATGACTAAAATAGTAGTATATTACCTACTAAAGTTGATTGTTTAACTATTTTAATTGACCTTGTGAAGCAATTTCTGTACTTTGACTTGAACTTTTAGGTATAAGTTAAGATTTTTTGTCAAAAACCGTCATCCCCTACGTATGGATCACACACAGTAAATTACTATAGTGCAGGGATACGGACGGGATGGTTTTTTCGTCCTAGGATAAAAAAATCGTCTCATCCGCCGATTTTGGACAAAAATCAGGATGGAAATTCGTCCCCAGACCTCCGGTCAGGTTTGTTTTCGTCCACTCGAACAAACCGTCCCGTCCGTGTCTCCGCACTGATTCTGGACGCTGGGACAATCTTTGTCCTGTCCACGTCCCGGACGATCAGCAATTATTTGAAATTACCACGTTCCGTCCCGGCCGTCCCGTTCTGTCGATGTCATACGTCCCGCGACGGGTCACTGACCTTAACGCCCTTCTGTGCCGTCCGTCATCCGTCCAATTCAATCTCTTTAACTTACTAATTTAGCAAAAATCGGCTCAGAATGACAAACGGACGATGAAACGTCATCATACACGGCCAACTCAAAAACGACCTTTTTCGTCATCGTCATCGTTTGCTTATACCTAAAAGTTCGAATACTTGTTTGCTTGAATCTCTTCATCTTTGAGAGGTCCGTAGCTGGCTGAGTGAATGCGCGGGAGGAAGGCATCCGGCGCCGCCATCTCACGTCCGCGGCGGCGCTACTCCGGCGTGTGTTCGTCCGCCGCCGCGAGCCGGCGGACATCCCAATGGAACTCCGCCATAACTTCAGCCTTCGACGGCGGCGATCCCGGCGGCGCCCGCCGGATCTTCGAAGCCATGCCCGAGCGGAACGACGTCTCGTGGAACTCCATGATCGCCGGGTACGCCCGCCACCGCATGCCGGCCGACGCTCAGAAGACGTTCGACCGCTCGCCCTTCAGAAACGTCGTTTCCTGGACTGCCCTCCTCACCGCCTACGCCAAATGCGGGATACTGGCCGAGGCCCGCCACCTGTTCGACGCTATGCCGCACCGAAACGTCGTTTCCTGGAACTCCATGATCACCGGATACGTCGACGGCGGAAGAATCCGTGAAGCCAGACAACTGTTCGACGCAATGCCGAGCAGAAACAGTACTTCCTTCGCTGTCATGATTTCTGGGTATCTCAGCCGCAAGCTCGTCGAGGAAGCTCGATTACTCTTCGATCAGGCGCCGGCACTGGCGACGCCGCTGTGTAACGCCATGATCTGGGGGTACGCCGAGCTGGGCTGCATCGAAGAAGCGGAGCGGCTCTTCGCGAAGCTGCCTAACCGAGACGCGGTGACTTGGAACACGATGATCACAGCTCACGCGCGAGCCGGGAGAATGGACCGCGCGAAGACCCTGTTCGAGGAAATGCCCGTGAAGGATACCATCTCCTGGACGAGCGTTCTGCGTGGGTACGCGCAAGAGGGCAGCTTGGACGTCGCTCGTCGCTTGTTCGATGATATGCCCGGCCGAGACGCCGTCGCCTGGAACACGATGATTGCTGGCTATGTCGGGAAGGGTAGGCTCCCTCAGGCGCTCGCTTTGTTCGAGAAGATGCCGGGCCGGGACGTGGTATCCTGGAACTCAATTCTTCAGGGCTTCGTCGCCGGCGGCGACATGGCGACAGCGGCGGCATGGTTCGAGAGAATTCCGCGGCCCAGTGAGGCTTCCTGGAACACGCTGATATCCGGGCACCGCGACGAGCGGTCGCTGGAGCTGCTGCCGGTCATGGTGCGGGCCGGGTTCAGGCCGGACCAGGGCACCTTCGCCATCGCCATCTCCGTCTGCGGCGCGCTCGTCGCGCTCGGCTGGGGCCGCATGCTGCACCTCGGCGTGGTCCGTGGCGGGCACGAGAAGGACGGGCTGGTCGGCAGCTCCCTCATCACCATGTACTCCAAGTGCGGCCTTCTGGAAGACGCTCAGCGGGCATTCGATGAAATGTCTGCTAGAGATCACGTCGCCTGGAACGCCATGATTGGGGCCTATGCGCACCACGGCCGAGCCAGGGAGGCGATGGGGTGCTACGAGAGCATGCTGAAGAGGAAGGTGGCAGAGCCAGACCGGGTGACGTTTCTCTGCCTGCTGAGTGCCTTCGTGCACGGCGGGCTGGTGGAGGAGGCGCGGCGGGCTCTGGGCTCAATGCTGGACCGGGGCCTGGCCCCTGGGCCGGACCACTTGGCCTGCGTGGTGGACCTGCTTGGCAGGTCCGGTTCGGTCGGCGAAGCGCGCCGGCTCATCCACCTCCTCCCGGAAGCCTTGCAGATTAACTCCTGGGAGACCCTCTTGAGCTCCTGCGTCGTCCATGGCGCCGGCGACGTTGGCGCCGTGGCAGCGGAGCAGGTCCTCCTCTCCGAGCCCCATGACGGAGGAGTCCTCGTGCTACTGTCAAACTTCTTCGCCACCAAGGGCTCATGGCGGCGCGCCGCAGAGCTCCGGCGGTCCACAAAGAAGGAGACTGGCTGCAGCTGGGTCGAGCTCAAGGGCGCCGCCCGTGGGTTCGTCTCCGGCGACAGGGCTCATCCTCTGACCGTTGAGATGTACACAATGTTGGATACGCTCTATGCCCAGATGCAACGGTAGTGCTTGCCAAGTTGTCAATGCCATGCACGCAAAGATGGTGAATACGCATCAATTATATGCCCAGATGCAAGGGTAGGGCATGCCAAGTTGCCCAAGCCATGCATGCAAAGAAGGTAAATTTCAATCAATTCTATGCTCAGATGCAAGGGTAATGCATGCCAAGTTGCCCAATCCATGCATGCAAAGATGGTGAATGTCAATCAATTCTATGCTCAGGTGCAACGGTAGGGCATGCCAAGTTGCCCAAGCCATGCATGCAAAGAATGTGAATACCCATCAAAGATGGTGAAGATGCATCTATTCTATGCCCACATGCAACGGTAGAGCATTCCAAATTCGACCACCCCATGCAGGCAAAGACGGTTGGTGAAAATCCATCTATTCTGGCTCATGTTTATAATTTTTCATACGTGTAATGGGGATCTGATCATATGTCCAGTGTGAGAAGAAGAACCTAACATAAATCTCCGTCTAATCTGCCGCAGGGGGGGTGAGAGGATTCAGAGGTCCTCGTGGATGAGCTTGTTGAGTAGGGTGGTGAGGAGGGCCTCCCGCTTCTCGGCGCGGGCCTCCTCCTTCATTCGCCGGAGCTCCTCTCGCTCCCGCCACGACTGCTCCATCATGATGCGCTCCCTCTCGAGCTTCTCCATGGACTCTCTCCATTCCTGCTGGAAGGCCCGCCGCTCCTCGGCGCGCCGCTCCACCATCTCCTGCCACTGCGCCTCCATGCGCAGCTGCTGCTGGATGAACCCCTGCAGCAGCTCCAGCACGCTGCCCACCGCCTTCGGCGCCGGTGCCGCCCTGCCCGGCCTCTTCTTCTTGCTCCTCGACGCCGCGTCCTCGTCGCTGTCCTCCTCGTCGTCGCCGCCGTCGGAGAAGTCATCGGAGGACCTGTTATCGCCGCCCCCCCGCTTCTGCTTCCTCTTCCCCGCCGGCGCGCCGCTCGACTCCGACTCCAGCAGCTGCCGCCGCATGCTCTGCGCGCGCTCCGCGAACACGGCGTGCAGCTCATCAAAGAAGGGGCAGTGCCTGCCGGCGTCCTGGCCCGACGTCTCCTTCCCCTGGCAGAGAAAAGAAAAAACACACAGAATTCAGTCATTTTTCTTTGAAACTTTGAACGGCGATCACATGCCCATGCTGTGTTATTCACCAACGAGGGCTTCCCAGGCGGTCACCCAACCTGGAACTGCTCTCGGCGAGCACGCTTAACTTCGGAGTTCTAATGGGATCCGGAACAATTCCGTCATTTTCATTCATAAAGAAGCGGGGATTGAATGCAAAATCAAAGAGAACCTTGTAGCGATTGACGAGGTTTTTCCACTTGCATTTGCATTGCTCGGGGGTGCGGCGGTAGCCGCGCTCTCGCATTCGGGCGGCGACCGCCTCCCACAGCGTCTTGTTCCTCTTCGCGAGGGAGGAGTCGCGCTCGAGGACGGCGCGGATCGCGATCAGATCTCTGGTTTCTTGCTGCCCCCACTGCGGACTGCCGATGCCGGCCGCCATGGCCTTGCTGCTGCCCTCCTCGCCCTTGCGCGGCGGCGGCGGCAGCCCCATGCCGCCGGCGACTCCCGACATCTCGCCGCCGCGGAGCGGCAGCGCCGCCATGATCCGGCCGAGCCCTTCGCTGTCCTCCGGCCCTCCGCCGCCTCCCCGACCGAGTATCATCTTCCCCAGCTCCAGCTCTGCCCCTTCGCCTCCGAACCTCCCCCAAAACGATCCTTCCTGCTCCCCAGCGCAGAAGCCCTCCTTCTCTACTTCCCTTCCCCTCTCCCTCTCTATCTTCCTCTCTCTAGACTTCCGCTGCTGCAGAAGTTAGCGGAAGGTCACGTCGCCGCCGGCGGTGCAGTCCGACATATATCTCGAATTTTTCTCAGATTTCCCCGCGATAAAACTACCTTTGATGAAAAAAAAATTATCCCCGCATCTTTTCGCCCTCGTTTGTTTGTAATTTACCAAAATGCCGCCTTTGTTATTTTCTGGCGAGCCTGCGGGTCAAAGTTTGACTTTGGGCTCACGCGAAACGCGGTCTTGTGAAAGGACGAGTCGTTGACTGCGCCGGTCTGAACCTCTCCCCCCGTGTGAACGGCGGTTCCGGCGGTCAACGGTCCAGCCCGGCACCAATATCGAGTGTCTCAGAGAACGAATGGTTGTCAAAGACCACTGGCGTTCTTTGCAGACCGTTGAGATTCTTCTAATATACATACACCCACAACCCCCCAGCTGGATTCTGGACTTTGAAACTTTGCAACTTTGGAACTTGTATTTGACTTCATGTTAACCTTTGTAATTGTCTACCGTGTTGGTCTTTTTTGTGTGTTTAGATCTTTTGAGATCATCCCCACCTGGTAATTAGCAATGAGAGCAATGCATCAGCAATGATTGCATTGGAAGATTTCCATCTCGTGGTAATTATGGTCCTTGTATTAATTTTATGAAAGTCACCTTAATCACTTTAAAACTATTTATGGATTAAGCAAGGGTCGTACCACATGGAGGAGAATATTTAATTCTGAGCTAGTTTTAGTCGAGGGAGAGTAGGAAAGTTGGTGGGAGAGGGACGTGCATCTTGAAGGAGATATAAGAGGAATGTGATGTTGATTTAATATTGGGCCATGGGTGAAAAAAAATGGGATTAAGAAATAAAAAGATGGAGGTATATTTCTAGCAGTGTTTACCTGGTCGGATGTCAATATCAGACCCGGAAGGCTGAACCGGATATCTGAAGGGGGGTTAATGCAATATCCACCTTGACTGACATCTGGGTATCGGATGACCATATCGGATGTTAATTGATAAAGAAAAGCTATCAGAAAGCGATATCATTGCATCATTTTTTAAAATCTGAGATAGCGGGCCAGGATAAACCAAGAACATATGGCGCATAGTTGGGTCATTTCAGGTCCATTTGATAGTGACTTTCGTGCCTTTATTTGCTCGAGGTCCAGATGCTCCTCCGAAGCCCATTAGGCGTATGAGGTAGTCCTAATATGGGCTAATCTAGATTCTGTTCCGCCTCCTCCATCATCCACATGTCATTAATATTGTATCTTAGTCTAGCACATATTTAAAATCAAAATAAATATAAGTATTAATTACTCAAACGCTATGAAGCCAAGTGGGATTAATAAAAAATAAACTCAATAATTAAAATATTTGGAGAATAATTATGACTTCAGTTGAAATATGATGATCTGTAAAAATCCTTGAATAAAAGGAGAGATTTACTATTTATAGCATCATGCAAATGCATGTAATTTCCTCTTCCAATTTATAATCGCCATGTCATTGGCCAGTAGAAGATCCCACGTAAGAAATCATTCATCACCACTTTTAATTGATTTTTTCCCCAAAACACTTCAAGATACCTAGATAGTGAATTTCACCGGATAATGGAATAGGTTATATAATAGACTCTAGATAAAAGGGAAATTTAGTAAATGATGATAGATGTGTAAATGAAATCTTTTGATGAGTAGAAATTGAAAGGATTGGAATATCCTGAAAACGGAGGGATGAGAAATTAAGCCAATGATATTTTTATACGGAACTCTCATGGGCTTTTATAGGCATCATTTGGATAGAGATAAATTACAAGGCAAAATATATTTAATGGGTTCTCATGTGATAAAAAGCACATGTCACATTATCCCCTTGGAACTCTTTCAGTTGGGTAGATTGGATTAGCTCCAAATTGGACCAGTTTGACTGACCCCATTACAAATTAACAGCATGC